>NC_054829.1:74561969-74713919 GCF_018345385.1 Vulpes lagopus
GCACCCAAAATGCATAACATACCTAGGAATAAACCTAACCAAAGAGGTAAAGGATCTGTACTCTAAAAATTATAGAACACTTCTGAAAGAAATTGAGGAAGACACAAAGAGATGGAAAAATATTCCATGCTCATGGATTGGCAGAATTAATATTGTGAAAATGTCAATATTACCCAGAGCAATTTACTCTTTTAATGCAATCCCTATCAAAATACCATGGACTTTCTTTTTTTTTTCAGAGAGTTAGAACAAATTATTTTGAGATTTGTGTGGAATCATAAAAGACCCCGAATAGCCAGGGGAATTTTACGAAAGAAAACCATATCTGGGGGCATCACAATGCCAGATTTCAGGTTGTACTACAAACCTCTGGTCATCAATACACGGTGGTACTGGCACAAAAACAGACATATAGACCAATGGAACAGATTAGAGAACCCAGACGTTGACCCTGTACTTTATGGTCAACAAATATTCGGTAAAGGAGGAAAGACTATCCACTGGAAGAAAGACAGTCTCTTCAATAGATGGTGCTGGGAAAATTGGACATCCACATACAGAAGAATGAAACTACACCAATCTCTTACACCAGACACAAAGATAAACTCAAAATGGATGAGAGATCTAAATGTGAGACAAGATTCCATCAAAATCCTAGAGGAGAACACAGGCAACACCCTTTTTGAACTTGGCCACAGTAACTTCTTGCAAGATACGTCCACGAAGGCAAAAGAAACAAAAGCAGAAATGAACTATTGGGACTTCATCAAGATAAGAAGCTTTCGCACAGCAAAGGATAGAGTCAACAAAACTAAAAGACAACCTACAGAATGGGAGAAGATATTTGCAAATGACATATCAGATAAAGGGCTACTTTCCCACATCTATAAAGAACTTATTAAACTCAACACCAAATAAACAAATGATCCAATCATGAAATGGGCAAAAGACATGAAGAGAAATCTCACAGAGGAAGACATGGACATGGCCAACATGCACATGAGAAAATGCTCTGCATCACTTGCCATCAGGGAAATACAAATCAAAACCACAATGAGATACCACCTCACACCAGTGAGAATCGGGAAAATTAACAAGGCAGAAAACCACAAATGTTGGGGAGGATGTGGAGAAAAGGGAACCCCCTTACACTGTTGGTGGGAATGTGAACTGGTGCAGCCACTCTGGAAAACTGTGTGGAGGTTCCTCAAAGAGTTAAAAATAGACCTGCCCTAGGACCCAGCAATTGCACTATTGGGGATTTTTCCCAATGATTCCGATGCAATGAAACACCAGCACACCTGCACCCCGATGTTTCTAGCAGCAATGTCCACAATAGCCAAACTGTGGGAGGAGCCTTGGTGTCCCTCAAAAGATGAATGGATAAAGAAGATGTGGTTTATGTTTTAATGGAATATTACTCAGCCATTAGAAATGACAAATACCCACCATTTGCTTCAACGTGGATGGAACCTGAGGGTATTATGCCGAGTGAAGTAAGTCAATCGGAGAAGGACAAACATTGTATGCTCTCATTCATTTGGAGAATATAAATAATAGTGAAAGCAATATAAGGGAATGGAGAAGAAATGTGTGGGAAACATCAGGAAGGGAGACAGAACATAAAGACTCCTAACTCTGGGAAATGAACTAGGGGTGATGGAAGGGGAGGAGGGCGGGGGTGGGGGTGAATGGGTGACGGGCTCTGAGGGGGATACTTGACCTGATGAGCATGGTGTTATTCTGTATGTTGGTAAAGTGAACACCAATAAAAAATAAATTTATTATTAAAAAAATAAAAAAAATAAAAATAACAAAAAAAGAAAGAAAAAAACAAAAATTTAAAAGAACTACTACAACTGGAAATTTTATTCATTGTCCTATGTTTCATGCATAAGTCAGGAATTTTTTTTCTATTAAACAAAGCTGATAGTATTCAGGGATTCACTAACCACCACTTACCTGGAAATGAAATTTAATAATCTATAAAAAATGGAAATTCTGGACTTTATCATCTAACAATTGGCGTATTGAAAAGTTGGATAAAGCTAGATTATTGTGCAGCCGAGGAGTGCAGCAGATTAGCACCGCCTTCAGCCCAGGGTGTGATCCTGGAGACCCGGGATTGTGTCCCATATCAAGTACCCTGCATGGTGCCTGCCTCTCCCTCTGCCTGTGTCTCTGCCTCTCTCTCTCTCTCTCTCTCTCTCTCTCTCTCTCTCTCTGTGTGTGTGTGTGTGTGTGTGTGTGTTGAATAAATAAATAAATTCTTTTTTAAAAACTGTAGATTATTAAGGCTTCTTTTAGTCTGGCTCCTTGCTGGGACCCCTCCTCTTTGGATGCTGTTTTATTTATTTTTTTCCATCTTCCTACGTTGGTAGAAGCACAAACTCTTCTCACTGTTGCATTCCCGCTGTTCTCTCTTTAAATCTCAGGCTGAATTTGTAGGTGTTCAAGATGATTTGAAAGTGATCTAGGTAATTTGGTGGGGACAGGTGACTTGGAGACCCTACTCTTCCACAATCTTGCCCCTCAGAATCTTGTATGACTTTGGAGTAGATGGTTATTCTTAAATTTTTGCTTTGGAATATGCATGTGCTTTAACTCCTGCCTAATTGTCCTGATGTTATTTGCTTCCCACATGAGGGTTGAAGAGGATATACCTTGTAAACATTAACATATTATCTGTATCTCTGCTCCACTCAATTATATCAATAACCCTGGATGTGAGAAGCCCTGAGTCCCCCTAATCATCTGACATCTTAACTCCTCCTACCATATATTCTTATACTATAGATGGTTTGGTGAATTCTTTCTGATGTATATGCTGGCAGTCCACATTGAGCTCTGGTGTTTTGTTTCAGAATGTCCTAAACTTATTTTACCTCGACCCTGATTCTGGATCCTATGGACTCATTTTTGTTTGTACAAGCCTACTGAATACTTTACAATTTTTATATAATGTTGCAGGAAGCGCATGTAGACATATGTCTTCCATACACATAAGGTCATTCAACAAGTGACATAAAGAGCAAGGCACCTCCTAGCAATGAGATGGGGCTTCTAGGAGGGCAGGTAGTGTTCCCATGGACTAGAATTGCAGGAATATTATAGGCAAGACTCCATGTCTTTGTAAAGTGGACACAGGTGCCTTTTGGTTGGTGGGCTCTGCTGGCAGTCTTTCTGATGCATATGACCCATTCATAGTTGGAAAGTGTTAGATTTGGAGACAGAAGAGAAGTCTTGTACATAGCCCATAGGGTCATGGGGACTGATCTGAGAAAACCAAAACTAAGTTTGATTAGAGGCATAGATTGAAATTGAATTGAAACTGAATTTTCCTGCCACATTTGTTATCAAAAATACCTGATCAATCTGTAGAAGGGTTCAAGGGTAGATATTTTTCTTCTCTTAGATGGAATACACTATTTGAATATAAAAGGCATTCATCAAAAACTTAGTGGAAAGGCAGCATTACACTGTTCACTTAGGAGGGATAAGAAAAATAGAAATATAGTCTATACAATGGAAAATGTTCATCCTGACACCAGTTTATTATATCCCAAACTCTGCATGAATGCAGCTCATTTTGCATCAGGTAAGCTTATCAAAGCCATTACAGAAAATCACAGATTTGACTGTAGTGGAATACAGTGACTGAGTTGATAGTTACAAATCCAACTGCATTACCTGAAACCCTCTGCAATTCAGCTAAATTCTAAATTTAGTAAAATAGTGTGATCCTCAATGCAGGAGGGGTCCACATTTCTAAGGAACCCTGCCAGTCTGTCATTCAGGTGTTTCAAGAGGGCCAGTAAGCCCTGTGGAGAGGAGCACAGGCCAAGATTCTGACTCACTGAAATGTGCACAAGCACATATGAGAAACCCTCTACAATTTAAGGGGTAGGATAAAATCACTGTATGGGGACACATGACACCTAAAAACCAAGATTTATGTGCAAATATCATTACAAAGTACCACGTGGACACAAAGTTTGAAGTCCAGAACATTACCTAATGAAAACATAGTTTCTGAAAGCAGTCAATATGAACACACAAAGGCAGTCACATCTGCTCTGTTCACAACAGTCTGACACAAGTGATCCCAAGCTGATTATATTCTGAGAGGACATGTATATAAGGACCTCCTTCCATGGACTAAAAGAGCCCATATCTGAACCTGCATCTGGGAGAGGAGTCCCAGCCCCAGGAACCATAGGTAACCCCATTCAGTGATCAGGCAAGAACACAGACAACTCACTATGGAGTCTGTGCTCAGCTGGGTTTTCCTTGAGGCCATATATATATATTTTTCAATATGCCAACACATAGCATAACTCCCAGGGCTCATCACATCAACTGCCATCCTCTGTGTCTGCCACCCCATCACCCTAACCCCCCGCCCACTTCCCCTTCCAGCACCCCTTGTTTTTTTCCCAGAGTTAGGAGTCTCTCATGTTCTGTCTCCCTCTCTGATATTTCCCACTCATTTTCTCTCCTTTAGCGTTTATTCCCTTTCACTAATTTTATATTCCCCAAATGAATGACAACATATAATGTTTGTTGTTCTCTGATTGACTTACTTCACTCAGCATAATACACTCCAGGTCCATCTACATTGAAGAAAATGGTGGGTATTTGTCAATTCTTTTTTAATGAATTTATTTTTTATTGGAGTTCAATTTGACAACATATAGAATAACACCTAGTGCTTATCCTATCAAGTGCCTCCCTCAGTGCCCGTCACCCAGTCACCCCTACTCCCCCATCTCCCCTTCCACCACCCCTAGTTCATTTCTCAGAGTTAGGGGTCTCTCATGTTCTGTCTTCCTTTCTGATATCTCCCACTCATCTTTTCTCCTTTCCCCTTTAATCGCTTTCATTATCCTTTATATAACCCCAATGAATGAGACCATATAATGTTTGTCATTTCTAATGGCTGAGTAATATGCCACTGTATACATAGACCACATCTTCTTTATCCATTAATCTGTCGATGGACACCGAGGCTCCTTCCACAGTTTAACTATTCTGAACATTGCTTCTATAAACATTGGGGTGCAGGTGTCCTGCCATTTCACTGCAACTGTATCCATGACGCTATTTTATAGGTAATTCATGGAGAACAAGACACCTTGAGTATGTGAGTGAAGATGAGTGAGAGAAATGGCATGTGCAACCATTTCCTGACCAGGATTTCGTCTGTCTGCAGGTGTCCAGGGTGGAAGTACAGCAGTTGGAGTCCGGGGAAGACTGTGTGAAACCTGGGAGGTCACTAAGACTGTCCTATGTGGCCTTTGGATTCAACTTCAGTGAATCCTACAGCACATATGGGCTTCGCCAGTCTTCTGGGAAGGGGCTACAGTGGGTCACATACATTAGCAGTAGTGGAAGTAGCACATACTATGCAGACGCTGTGAAGGGCTGATTCACCATCTCCAGAGACAACGTCAAGAACACGCTGTATCTGCAGATGAACAGCCTGAGAACCCAGGACACCGCCCTGTATTACTGTGCAGACACAGTTAGGGAACATCACTGTGAGCCCAGACAGAAACTTTTTTGCAGGGACTCAAATATGGATGGGCTGTAGGGTCTCTCATGTCACCAGTGGGCACTCAGGTCACCAGTCCCTGTTCAGGACAGCAGGGGTGCAATGGAACCAGGATGCATAGGTGAAGATTCAGGAAAATATTTATTTTAATTTGTCTAAGATACAAAATAAGCTATTTTGGGCTGAAATCTGGATTAATCAGTTTGTGATATTTTATTTATATTATTTATGTCAATCTTAGATTTTATGATACAATAATATTTTTAAATCATTATTTTTTAATTATTTTTAATTGGAGTTCAATTTGCCTACATATAGCATTACACTTAGTGTTCATCCCGCCAAGTGCCCCCTCAGTGCCCATCACCCAGTCACCCCAACACTACATCCACCTCCTCTTCCTCTACCCCTTGTTCACTTTCCAGAGTTAGTTGTCTCTCATGTTGTGTCACCCTCAATGATATTTTAACTCATCTTCTCTCCTTTCCCTTTATTCCCTTTCACTAATTTTTATATTCCCCAAAATAATGAGACCATATAATGTTTGTCCTTTTCCGATTGACTTATTTCACTCAGCATATGCCCTCCAGGTCAATCTACATCGAAGCAAAAGATGGGTATTTGTCATTTCTAATGGCTGAGTAATGTTCCATTGTATAGATATACCACATCTTCCTTGATACGATGATTTCTTAAATAAAATAATTTTGTTTTTGTTACATTGAATTAGTGAGCTTATACTACATATTTCTTTTCTGATTTTCAATAATCCATCAGGTGCTTATAACACCCAGTATTGATGACATCACTTGCTCTCTTCAATGTGCATCACACAATGACCCAATACACCCACTAACCTCCCAGCATTATACCTCATTCTGTTTCCTGTAGTTAATGGTTTCTCATGTTCTGTCTCCCTCTCTAATGATTCCCAGTCTTCCTAGCTTTAGCCAATGTTCCTTTCACGTGTTACATATATTCCACACTAGACAGAAATGATATGATTATTGTCTTCTGATTGACTTATTTTACTCAGCAAAATACCCTCCAGTTCCATCAATGTCACTGTAAATGGTAGGTGTTTGATATTTCTGATGGCAGAGTAATATCCCATTGTATATATTCCACATACTATTTATCCATTCTTCTGTTGTGGATGTCATGCCTCCCTCCATGGTTTGCCTACTGTGCACTCTGCTGCTATGAACACTGGGGTTCAGGTGCCCTTTGCATTACTACATCTGTATGCTTGGGGTAAATACTCAGTAATACAATTCCTGGGGCATAGGGTAATATTCATAACAGAGGAAAGAACCAGAGGTAATACTCTCTGCCATAGATCTAATTAAGTGGGACAAAGTAAAAAATCAGAGCTCAAATTCAGGAGACTAATTTTAAAGTTACTAGTTCCATTTCAGGAAAGCTGAAACACACCACGTTATAACTTAGTGTAGAAATGAACCAATTCAGTTGTAAATTAAAAATTATCAAGGTGAGAGAGTCTAAACTAGATGCTCTAACAGCCATGGTAAATGAGGTCGAAAGGAGCATAGGTGGCATAGAATACAAGGTGATAGAAAGGAAGGAAGGTGAAGGAAGTAGAGAAACACAACTAATGGACCATGAAAGGTTTGACTAATCACTAGTGCCATAAGTTCAACCTAAATTAAAATATTTGGGGCCAATGAAGGGAATAAAGAGAGAAGAACAGAACGTATATTTGAGAAAATCAGAGCAGAGACTCCTTTTCTTTCTTTTTTTTCTTGAAAGATGTAATTTATGTATTCATGAGAGACATAGAGAGAGAGAGGCAAAGACATAGGCGGAGAGAGGAATAGGCTCCATGCAGGGAGCCTGATGTGGGACTTGATCCCATGTCTCCAGGATCATTCGGTGGGACAAAGGTAGGTGTGCAACCGGTGAGCCACCCAGGAGTCCCAATAGACAGTCCTTTTCAACACAAAGATACATCCAGATTGAAAGTGAGGGAGTAAACAACCACTAATCATGTCAATGGACATCAAGAGGAATGAGCTGTAGAAACACTTATATCAGATGAACTAGAATTTAAAACAAAGACTATAACAAAGGATGAAGAAGGATACTATATCATAAAAATGGTTTATCCAACAAAAGATCTACCTTTTCTAAATATTCATAGCACTAACTTTGGAGAAGACAAGTGCACAAATAACCCTAAATTTAATGAAACTCCTGGCTACTATTACCTTAACAGCAGGGATTTCGATGTCTCCCTGACATCAGTGAGAATCATCTAAGCAGAAGCTCAACAAGGAAACAAGGGGTTTGATAGACATACTGGATCAGACGTACTTCACAAATATATCAGAGCATTTTTCCTAAAGCAGAATACATGTTCTTCTCTATTGCACATGGAAAATACTCCAGAATTGATCATACGCATGGTCACAAGTCATGTGTCAAGTGGTACAGAATGTCGGAATTCACTCCATGCATATTTTCAGGCCAATATGCTATGAAACAAGAAGTCAAACCCAATAAAAACATGCAAGACCCCTAAACGACAATGTGATATCACCTCACACCAGTGAGAATGGTGAAAATTAAGAAGACAGGAAACAGCAAATGCTGAAGAGGATGTCGAGAAAGGGGAACCCTCCTGCATTGTTGGTGGGAATGTGAACTGATACAGTAACTTTGGAAAACTGTGTGGAGCTTCCTCAAAGAGTTAAAAATAGATCTGCCCTACGGCCCAGAAATTGCACTGCTGGGGATTTACCCCAAAGATACAGATGCAGTGAAACACCAGGATATCTACACTCCGATGTTTATAGCAGCAATGTCCACAGTAGCCAAACTGTGAAAGGATCCTCAGTGTTCATTCAAAGATGAATGGATTAAGAAGATGTGCTCTATGTATACAATGGAATATTCCTCAGCCACCAGAGAGGAGGAATACCCACCATTTGCTTCAATGAGAGTGGAACTGTAGGGTATTATGCTTAGTTAAGTAGGTCCATCGGAGGACAAACATTATATGATTTCATTCATTTGGGTAATATAAAAAATAGTTTAAAGAATTATAGAGGAAATTAGGAAAATAAGTGGAAAAAATTAGAGAGGGTGACAAAACATGAGAGAGTTCTAAATCTGGGAAATTAAAAAGAGGTAGTAGGAGGGGAAGTGGATGGGAGAATGGGGTGACTGGGTGATGGGCACTGAGGGGAACACTTGACTGGATGAGCCCGGGTGCTATGCTATATGTTGGAAATCAATCTTCAATAAAAATATATATAACAAATAAATAAATGCAATTAAAAGGATATCTTTTTGAAGAAGAAAAGGGGCAATAAAGAAATTAAATAATTTAAGCAGAATTTTAATCAATGAACATTAAATCACAATCATACGATCCAGTATGTCTCTCAAACCCCTTGTTTCCTTGTAAAGCTTTGGAACACATCAAAAGCCATCCACAGAGGGAACAATGGAGCAATACAGGTCTTCCTCAAAAACAGGAAAAATATGAAACAAGCTAGATAATCCTGCACCTAAGGGCACTGGAGAAAGAGATCAAAGAAAGCCTAAATCTAACAGCAGAAGAGAAGTAATGAAGATTAGAGTAGATCTCAAATATACAGGAATTAAAAAACGAGGATAAACAAACCTCAGAGCTAATATTATGAAAATATTAGTAAGTGTAAGAAACCAATAGACAGAATTGACGATTTAAAAGTGAAAGTACCCAAACTAATAAAATCATGAATGAATGAGGAGCGATCAAAATGATCACCCAAGAATTACAAGCCATATTAGAAGAAATTATGGGCAGTCAGCATATTCGATGATCTGGAGAAACGAATGCAATCCTAGGAACATGAAGACAACCCAAACAGAAATAGCAATGAAGGGACAAGCTGCACGGAACTGGAAATAAAAATCAATCATAATTAAGAGTCTCCCAAAAGCAGGATTACATGAACAAATGGTTCCCCGGGAAAATTCCACAGAAACAATCAATATCTATTCTGCTAAAACTATTCCAAGTAACAGAGATTGAAGGAAAACTTGCAGACTCATTCTGTGATGTTGGTATTACCTTGACCCCAAACCAAACATCCCAGTAAGAAGGAGAATTACAGAATAATGAATTAATGATACTCAGATGATGAATCTGGATGCAATTTTCTCACCAAGATCCTAACCAGCAAGATCCAACAGTATATTGATAGGATTATTGACGACAATGAACAAATAATCTTAATTCCCGTGCTGCAAGGTGGTTCAGTATGTGTAAACCAATCAATGTGATAATCGCATTAATAAAAGGAAGGATAAGAGACATTATTTCCTCTCAACTGATGCCCCAAAATAATATGACAAAAGACATTATTCTTTCTTAATAAAAATCCTTTTCCTGTGTAGGGATAGGGGGATACACCCAAATTCATGAAAGCCATCTACAGAAGATACACAAAGAATGTCATCCTCAACATGGAAAACTGAGAGCTTATCTCCTAAGATCAGGAACATGACAGGAATGCGCACTGTCAGCACTGTTATTCAACATAGCACTAGAAGTCTGAGACTGAGCCATCAGACAAAAAAAAGTGAAAATCATCCAAATCAGCAAAGAAAAAAAAATCAAACTTTCAGTATTCACAGAAGACAAGATCCTTTAAAGACAAACCCCCAAAGAATCTATCAAAAAATTGCTGGAACTGATACAGGAATTCAGCAAAACTTGAGCATACAAAATCAATACAAGGAAGTCAGTGGTATTCCTATATACTACAAAATGAAACAGAAGAAAGAGAAATCAAAATCAGTGAATCCCATTTATAATTGCATCAGAAACTTCAGATAATGAGGAATAAACCTAACCAAAGACAGAAAGGATGTATTGTCTATAAATACTAAAATACGTATGAAAGACAGTAAGGAAGGCACAAATATGTAGAAAACATTCTATTATTATGCATTGGAAGAATAAATATTGATATAATGTCTATCCTACCAACAGCAATACGCATTCAATACAAACCCTATCAAAACACCACAAATATTTTTCTAGGAAATTCAACAAACAATACTAAAACTTGTAAGAAAAGAAAAAATATTCTGACTAGGCAAAAGAAACTTGAAATAGCCCAAAGCAGAAGGCACCAAAATTGTGGATTTCAAAGTTCTGGTCATCAAGAAGGTATAATGGTGGCAGTAAAATATGCACATGGTCAATGGAATAGAATAGAGAACCCAGGAATGGACACACAGCTCTGAGGGCAACAAATCCTCAACAAAGTAAAAAAAACTATCGATTGGAAAAAGGACAATCTCTTCATCAAGTGGTGTTGGGAATATTGGACGACTGCAAGTAGAAGAATGATCCTGGGCCACATTCTTACACTCCACACAAAGATAAACTCAGTAGATGAAAGACCTAAATGTGAGGCAGGAAACCATCAAAATCCAAGAGATTTTGTGATCTCAGCCACAACAGGTTCTTGGCACTATAATCTCCAAAGGGAAGGAAAACAAAAACATAAATGAATTCTGTGAACTACACCAAGGAAGGAGCTGTCATACAGCTATGGAAACAGTCAAAATAATCAAAAGTCAACCTAACAAATGGTAAGAAATAGGGACGCCTGTGGAGCTTGAGCATCTGTCCTTGGCTCAGTGATTCCAGGGCTCTGGGATGGAGACCAGCATCAGGCTCCCTGTGGGGAACCCACTTCCCCCTCCGCCTATGTCTCTAAATCTCTCTCTCTCTCTCTCTCTCATAAATAAATAAATAAATAAATAAATAAATAAATAAATAAATAATTCCCTCCATATATAAGAATGGGAGAATATATTTGCAAATCTATCTTCAGATTAGGGCGGGTTTCAAAAATTGATAAATAAATTATCAAACTAAACCACAAAGTGAAAACTACAATCAGGTAGCTCAACTACATGCAAAATGAAATTTATTGTCTCCTCTAGGTCGGCCTTATATCAACTGCATGATTTAACCAGATAATAATGGATCCAAAAGGTGAGATGAAAGTATTTTCTGCCCCAGTTGAAGGACCTAGCAGAAAACCTGGAAAGGAAACTACAAAAAAGAAATGAAAAATTGGTAAATGGAAAGAAAATAATTTGTTTGCCTATGACAATGTTTTAATAGAGTCAATGAGTAAAAACCTCACATAACAACTAGAAGAAATAACTAATGAACTCAGGAAAATTTTAGGATTCAAAATCAGCAAATAAAGATACGGTCCTACAAACAAACAACAAATTACCTATACAAAATTACTATATAATCTGCTTTACCCTGGTATCAAAAATAAATATTTAGGATTAAAATTTACTAAGGAGATAAAATATTCTATGGGAAATGACCTACACTGATGAGAGTCTTGAAATTGCAGCGAGAAATGCAAAGATAACTCTGCTTACAATTTGGAACTTCAAATAGTCATAGTGCCATCTACACAAATTGCTAGAGAATTGTGGTGTAAGGTTTGTGTTGACTTTAAAGACTCGAATGTAAGTCTGGAGCTGAATATATAGTCAGAGGACATGCAAATAGGGCCCTCCTTGCACTGATTAAACCAGCCCAGCCCCGACCCTGCAGCTGGGAGTGGAGCCCCAGCCCTAGGATTCCAACGTGACCCCATTCAGTGCTCAGGACACAACACAGTCACACAACCATGGAGTCTGTGCTCAGCTGCATTTTCCTTGTCATTATTTTAAAAGGTAATTCATGGAGAACAAGAGACCTTAAGTATGTGAGTGGAGATGAGTAAGAGAAACAGGTGATGGGGGACCATTTCCTGACCAGGATGTCTTGTGTCTGTAGGTGTCCAGGATCAGGTGCAGCTGGTGGAGTCTGGGGGAGACCTAGTGAAGCTTGGGGGGTCCCTGAGACTCTCCTGTGTGGCCTCTGGATTCACCTTCAGTAGCTGCTGGATGCATTGGGTCCGCCAGGCTCCAGGGAAGGGACTACAGTGGGTTGCAGAAATTAGTGGTAGTGGAAGTAGCACAAACTATGCAGACGCTGTGAAGGGCCAATTCACCATCTCCAGAGACAATGCCAAGAACACGCTGTATCTGCAGATGAACAGCCTGAGAGCCAAAGACACAGCTGTGTATTACTGTGTGAGGCACACAGTGAGGTGACCTCAGCGTGAGCCCAGACACAAACCTCCCTGTAGAAGGGGATTAGGACCACCAGGGGTGCACACTCCTCACCACTTCTGTCTTGAAGGCCCAGGAGCAGGTGCAGATGGAGGTTCTGGGCAGGTTTCCTTTCAGTGCCTGGGCTTCCTCTCCAAGGAGCAGTTTCCCCCAAGGAGCCTCTCTGGGCACAGGATTCTGTGCTTACATATTCAGGGATAAATTTTGATACATAGACCAAGTATTAGCCCCTTCATTATAGAGTACAAGCTGATGGTTACCACATGGGAGGTAAGTGGGGGATGGGTGACCTGCCAGATGAGGATTAGGGAGTGTATTATTTTGCAGGACACATTGTAGGAACCCACATCCTGGGAGTGTGAGAAACCCTGATGAGAGAAGAGCTGTGGGGGAGGGCTGAAGAGGTGACAGGGACAAGGATTCTCCTGACTTCCTCACACCAATGAGTCAGGGGTTTGGGACAGAGATAATGCTCTTGTGTGCATGACATTCTCTCTAGGAAGGTTTGAAGAAACAGCTACACTGAAGGAATGATACAGGTTAAACACTTTGCATCAAGAAAGAAACATTAGTTTTGTAGTGGGGATATTTTCAATCACATATGGATAGAAGATGATTAACCTTGAGGCACCATCTGGGAAGACTTGGGAGGTGTCAGGCTGCAGAGTCTGGGACTGTAGATCCATCATTATCAAGCCTGGGATATCTCCCTCCTCTCCTTTTTTTTGAAATGTGATAATTTTCTTCAGGAAAAGAAACAATGTGAGCACCATGGGTGAATTTCTCTGTCCCAGTCTCCGTGTGAGCATTACAACCATCACATTCTGTTAGGACATTCATGAACTCATGGTCACAAGTCCTGGGCTGACAGGTGTACCAGGTTCAGGCTCAGTTAGGTCAGCACATCATCTTTGCAGTTCCCCTTCACTGCTGAGTTCCTGCAGAGGCTCCTCCGCACACAGCTAAACCCATGTGTGGTCCCGTCCCTGGGACAGTACTGGTGTTCACCACAAACTTGGGCATTGTCTGACCTGGAATGTGACACTGAAATCCAACCTTTATTCTTTCCATGACCACAGGGTCCAGGTACCACACAAAGAGCTCATGTCTACACACCTTTATTCCCCTAACGTCTCGAGGTCTATCTGAAGTCAGCTCCACCAGCTAGTCCATGCTTGCAGGGCTACATCCTTGCAGATTCCTGGGTGCTCCTTGTGGGTTCCACCTGGCATCCTGAAATCAGGTAATGTTTTTTTGAGAATCATGCATCCTCAGGTTTAGAGGAGACTTTCCCAGGGTGATCATACGCTGAGTCCTGCCCACATGTGTTTCAGATAATGAGAAGTGGAAATTTGGGATGAGGATATTTAGACAGATTTGGAGTGGAGATTATTTCCCCTCCTTGTTTCCAGAGCAGCCCTCCCTGAATTTTCATGTCATGATTGTTCATCAACCTTCACATAGAAAAGACCATTGACCACCCATGGTCTCATTACTTCTTCTGGGGCCTTACATCCCTCTATTACCTCTCATAAAAACACTGACATTACTTGAGGAGCCACCAAGATGCTCCATAAGGGATATTCTTTCCTTTTCTGTCGCTATGTGTACTTCTCACACACTGTTTCATGTTTTTGGAGTACAGCATAGTGACAGGATGGAATGGTGGACTATGTTTTGCCCAGGGGCTCCACCATCAGGAAACTATATTAATCTTAGGATGTCTAAATTAAAGAGACTCAGAAATGTCCCTTTTACCACGTAATAAAATATTCAGTTTCTGTCCATGATCAGGACACCACATTCAACCGTGGGACTCCAAGCTCCACATTCAGGCCACATGCTAAGTCACTTATCACATCCCTACAGCCCTCAAAACTTCATCTTAGAAATGCATAATCTCCACTCCAAATCTGTCTAAATATCCTCATCCCAAATTCCCACTTCTCATTATCTGAAACACATGTGGGCAGGACTCAGCGTATGATCACCCTGGGAAGGTCTCCTCTAAACCTGAGGATGAATGATTCTCAAAAAAACATTATCTGATTTCAAGATGCCAGGTGGAACCCACAAGGAGCACCAGCTGTAAAACCTTCCCAGTGTGGGGATCATATGGAGGGGATATAGGAGTTGGACAGATATTTCTAAGAATAACTCAGAAAGAATTAGGTTCTGAGGCCTGGGATTCTCTCTGGTTCCAGGATCTACATGGGGTCTGTGGCTCTTCCCTTGGGGAGCTCTATCCCTTTCATGATCGGTGCAAATGTGAGAATATGTGTGTTTACCAGCATGCCCTCTGTTCTGAGAATTAGGGGGGCCCGTGGCCATCTTTCAAGTTATCCTCTCTCTCCCTGTCACCCCATGGGGGTGTGATCCTACCTCTACACCTTCTTAAACACTGTGCAGGGCTCTGCTGCATGAGCAGGGATTCATTGCACATGAATAAAATCAACTCACAGCCACACTACGACACTGGAAATAATCATATTTTATTGAAGATATAATCCCCAACTTTCACAAATTCTGGTGCTTAGTTTGTCCACCATTCAGATGTCTAACATGGTAGTGATTCAGTATCATCAGTTATCTGCATTTAGTTATACATAGTGTTGAGGACAATCTCCATGGAGGAATTCTCCAGGACTGACGTGAAATGAGACCGTATCCAGTTCAGGGACAGATGAGGATAGGGGTGAACATGCTGCCAACCAGCTGCCCAGCGACCCTATGCAGTATTGGGCTGATGAACAGGGAAGGGGATCATATGTGGTATCCTGAGTCTCAAACCTGACTATGCACATCAAGATATTCATGAATTATTGTTAAGGGAAAGTACACACTGTGCACATATCTCAAGAACATGCCCTTACTTCCACAGTCTATGAAAATGGTCTGTCCATTGACCCCATCTTATTGAACAATGTCATCCCTCTCTCTCCTAATCACAGTGACGCTAGTACAAGGTCCCCACAATAGATTCCTGCTCTTTGAAGGATGACACCACCACCTCAGCAGGCAGGAGGAACGGGCCCATTCTACACATCTACAGTAAATCCTCTAGTCAAGAAGCCCCAGGGTGAGGGTCCCTGGATCAAGTTGAGGAGAGGGTTTCGTGTCCTGAGGGCTCCAGTCCTGAAGGTTGGAGTGGTCCGTTTGGGATCTAGGACATGGGTTCCCAGATGTAAGTGCTTCTCTGTTCCTCCCAGGCAGCCTCAGTCTCTATGTGGCAAGGCCCTGAATCCCATGCACATGTGAGTCAGGACATTTGTGAGGATGGAATAATCCACAAATCCTCCCCTTGGTTGAAAAGCCAAGCATTGTGTTTAGGGAAGTGACTCTTGCATGCCCGCCTGGGCATCCTGTGCTCCTCACGCCTGCTGCTGACCATCATTCCCTCTGAGTGCTCATGTTGGAGGCTCACTCAGGGAAGGCAAGTCCTGTCCCCATCCTGTGGTGCCCTTGTCCACAGGAGATCTGTCCCAGTTTCCCCTGCAGGACTCTGGATCTGGGCTGGGGAAACCCAGGCAGACCCTTACACTCACCTGCCCCTTCTCTGGGTTCTCACTGCGCATGTCACTGAGGGTGTCGTATGGGTACATCAGCCGCCAGGGGAAGGCCCTGGAGTCAATGCCAAAGTCTGGAGGGAAAAGGCTGAGTACCACAACCTGTCTCTTAACAGCAGCAAGATGTATAGAAAGTCCAACACCTGGAAAGATAAATGATAATGTTTCACAGCAGAATCACATCTATTCAACGTGATGAACAACCAGCTGATGAGATACAGCAGAGCATCTGCCATGAAATCACAAGTTCACATTTGAGCATGGGAACAGAATTGCTATAGTTTATGAAAACCATACCATGAAAATCAATTCCCAGAATCTATATTTATATAATATGTAAACACTGAGTTACTACAGACCAATTACGGAACAGGTCAACACTGAGGAGACCAGGAAAAAAAAAACCACAAGACTTTTCAATATATTGTCAACAGAGAAACTATTCATAGGCAATCATTAATCATGAAATAGGAATGTTATAGATAAAATATCAATATGCATAATACCAAATATTAAGAATACACTTTGTGAAAAATCAACTAGGTGAACCTGTTGAACAACCAGACTGATCAGATACAACAGAGCATCTTACATTAAATCACAAGTTCACGTCTGAATATGAGAAAAAAATTCGTACAGCTTACAAAAAGAGCAACATGAAAATCAATTGCCAAATTCTATATTCATATAAAAAAATAACACTGATATAGTAGAGACAATTAGGGGACAGGTCAACACTGAGGAGACCAGGAAAAAGAAAACAAGACTTTTCAATATATTGTAAATGGAGAAACTATTCATAAGCAATCATTAATCATGAAATCAGAATGTTATAGGTAAAAATAATTATGCATAGCATCAAATATTAAGAATACACTTAGTGAAAATCAGCTACATTTTTTTACCCATATATTAATCAAGGTAATACAAGATATGGACCAAGAGAAAACTTGCACAAATTTCATAACCAACAAAGAACTTTCACCTGAATATCATAAGAACCCTCAAAACTCAATGGAAAAAAAAACAACAGAATTCATCTATAAAACAGGCAGAGCCTTGTGTGGACATGTTATACAGGAGGGTACAGATACATGAAGTAAGCACAGGAGAGGACACATCCCACCAGGATATTTCAGGGTAATGAGATGCTCTATACACTCATCATGGGGGCTCAGGCATGAAAGAAGCAATGACCAGAATATCCGGGGAGCATGCAGGGCACCTGGGTTTCAACCCTGCAAGTAGAAATGAAAAATGGAACAGAAGCCCTGGAAAATCATTTTTCTGTTCCTCCTGAAATTAAAGATGGATAACCTACCAGGGGACCTGGAAATCCCACTCCTCAGTGATTGCTCCAGAATAAAGAAACCCAATGTTCTTGTAAAAATGGCATGTGATGAATTATAATGTCTTCATTTCTGTTAGATGCCTAGAAAACCCCCCAAAAGCCTGATTTAAAGAATAATGCCAGTGGAAAACATCCATTAATGGGACAGGATTCTGCAACAAGAACCACACTATTGATGCCCACCTATGATCCCAGGGGAACATCAAGGACATGCTGTTCCATGAAGGTCAGCAGTCTCAGACATGACAGGCCGTGCAGCCTGGGGCATTTGTACAGCCAGGCCAGGGTCACAATTGTTTGGTTGGGCTTTCTCTCCATCTCTCTTCCCCAAACCCAGATGATGAGCTCCTCTGCATCAGGCTGCATGCTGCCCTCCTGTGCACACTGAAACAAACCTGCATCAGGCTACATGCTGCCCCCACTGAATCAAACCACCTCTTGTCCTCTGTTGGGGGGTTCCTGAGAGTCTGACGTGTCTTGTGATAGGAACTGTCCCCTCCAGCATCTCTGGCTCTGGCTCTCTCCTGTAGATGAGCAGGACTAGGTTAAGACACCTCTACTGATTCCATCTGTCTCCAGCTACCGTCTCTCCCCACAACCTGAGGTCTAGACCTTCCTCTCACTCAGATGGAAATGAGGTCAAGTGTTTGGGAACAGAGTGAGGTCACAGTTTTAATCAACTGTCTGCACAGGATCCCAGTACTGTTTGTTTTCTATACAGAAATAAATATAGAAGAACTTGTCCAGATTAAAAAATCATATTTTATATATTTATTTAGAGAGAAAGAGAAGGAGAGGAGTCGGAGAGAGAGAAAGAAAATCTCAAGCAGATTCCCCATGACCAGAGCCTGACTTGGGGCTCAATTCCAGGATCCTGAGATCACGACGTGACTCACAACCAAGAGTTACATCAAGAGTTAGATGCTTAACCATGTGAGTCAACCAGGCGACCCATCCTTGAGCAACTGTTTAAAGAGAGATTTGTGTTTGTTATTATTGTGTTTTGTCAGACTTTCTATTGAGGTTATAAGTCTCTTCTGTATTTTGGAGACTAAATCCGTCTCAGTATATAGTTGAACACACTGTCTCCCATTTCATAGGCTACCTTCTTGCTCTGCTAATATTTGTTCTGCACACTTTGTGCATGAGGTAGGCTCACTCATCGGTCTTTGTTTTTTTGGCTGTGATTTTAATGTTATATCAAATAAATCATGAAATGCCTGGGTGGCTCAGGAGTTGAGTGACTGCCTTTGGCTCAGGGCGTGATCCTGAAGTTCTGGGATCGAGTCTCACGTCGGGCCCCCTGCATGGAGTCTGCTTCTCTCTCTGCCTGTGTCTCTGCCCCTCTCTGTGTCTCTCATGAATAAATAAATCTTAAAAAAACAAATAAATCACAGCCAAGTTAATATCACAATGTTTTCTGTTTAGTTTACCTGTATAAGTTCTAGGGTTGAGGCTTCTGCTTAACTTTTTAATCCCTTTTGAGCTTTTCTTTGTCCTTGTATCTGTGTGATGTTTGATAAGGACCAATTATCATTATTTGTATGAGGTTGTCCCACACCATTTTGCTATAGAGACTATCCTTTCCCACTTTGCATTCCTAGATATCTTGTGGTTGAAGGAATTCTGACTCTATATGCACACATTTACTTCTGGGCTCTGTAATGTGCTCCACTGTCTCCATGTCTGATGTTAGGCTGTCACTGAAATGTTTAATGTGTGACTGAAATCCATTTCTGTAGAGGGATGTGTGATGTCTGACTATTGTTCTTATTTCTTCAAACTGTATGGTGACTTTCATGTGATTTTATTTTCCATATGAATGTGGAGTTTTTCTATTATGTAAGAAAACAATTAATATTTGATAACTTAACATTAAAACCATTAGAACAAAATATATTTGTGTATTTGTATAAACCAAGAAAAATACTCAGAGAGAGTTAATAAGTATATAGAAAATAAAAATGAAATTTAACTCATAGGCACTCTAGGAAAATAGGTAAGCCTTAATACATATAAGAAGATTTCAAAGAGAAGAAATTACTGACACAAAAAAATAGAAAGGACCATGAAAAAAATTCTAAGATTTTAATAGTGCAAATAATGGATAACCAAGGCAAATTAAAAAATTCCTAGTATTATCAATAAACGAAAACTGTTTCATGAAGAAATAAAAAATGAACAAAACAGAACAAATATGAAGCCTGAAACCATTATCTAAAAATTATGCCTGGGGCAGCCCAGGTGGCTCAGGAGTTTAGCTCCACTTATGACCCAGGGCCTGATCCTTGTGACCCAGGATCGAGTCCCGCATCAAGCTCCCTGCATGGAGCCTGCTTCTCCCTCTGCCTGTGTCTCTGCCTCTCTCTCTATGTCTCTCATGAATAAATAAAATATTTTAAAAAGTTCTGCCTCAAAAAACACAATGAATAATTTAAAAAGAATAATGCAATGAAAAAAAAACAAAATCAGAATGCTTTATCTACGAATATTCAAAATATTTTAAGAATTAAGGCCAAACATTTCAGTGTCTTTCAAAACGTATTTAGAATGGATCGTGACCAAATTGATTTAAGGAGGCCGGGATGAGTCTGACAGCAAACCCACACCACGGACCCCACAAGGTGGGTCTCATGGGTAATATCTCAGATGCATATAAATGCAAAAATCCTTGCATCCTGAATCCAACAGCATATGGACAGATCGCACAGGATGACCTAGAGGGAATCATCCCTGGGATGCAAGGATGCTTCAGTATGCCCAGACATAAATGGGAACCCTGTATTGACAGAATGAAGGACTGATTGTACATGATTCTTTCCTATGATGCCTAAAACCGCTTGAAAATGTCTAACATGGTTTTATCTTGAAAACATCTTAACTGTTGAGGCAGAAGTGATTGCCTCCACAAATTAGTCACATTTTATGAAAAACCCAACACTGCATTCAAAAGTTAAAACCTGAAGCCCTTCTGTCAAGTCAGGACCCACAAAAAGTCAAAAGGAAATGAAAAGTCCATTTTTTCCCATATATTTGAACACTTCATAACGTCAAAAGACATTACACACAGTGGGCTAGAGACGTAAAGCAATCCCTGTTAATAACTTGTATAGAATCACATCTAGGTGTGGTGCTGATTATATATTCAAAGGACATGCAAATAGGACCCTTCCTCCACTGATTAAACCAGCCCAGCCCCAACCCTGCAGCTGAGAGAGGAGCCCCAGCCCCAGATCCCCAGGTGAACCCATTCAGGGATCAGGACAGAACACAGACAAAACACCACGGAGTCTGTGCTCTGCTGGGTTTTCCTTGTCGCTATTTTAAAAGGTAATTCATGGAGAACTAAAGACCCTGACTATGTGAGTGGAGGTGAGTGAGAGAAACAGGGGATGTGGGACATTTCCTGACCTGGATGTCTTGTGTCTGCAGGTGTCCACGGTGAGGTGCAGCTGGTGGAGTCTGGCGGAGACCTGGTGAAGCCTGGGGGGTCCCTGAGACTCTCCTGTGTGGCCTCTGGATTCACCTTCAGTAATTATGGCATGAGCTGGATCCACCAGGCTCCTGGGAAGGGCTGCAGTGGGTCGCAGGTATTAGTGAGAGTGGAAGCAACACAGTCTATGCAGACACTGTGAAGGGCCGATTCACCATCTCCAGAGACAATGCCAAGAACACTCTGTATCTGCAGATGAACAGCCTGAGAGCCGAGGACACGGCCGTGTATTACTGTGCAGACACAGTGAGGGGACCACAGTGTGAGCCCAGACACAAACCTCCCTGTAGAAGGGGATCAGGACCACCAGGGGTTGCACACTCCTCCCCACTTCTGTCTTGAAGGCCCAGGAGCAGGTGCAGATGGAGGTTCTGGGCAGGTTTCCTGTCAGGGTCTGGGCTTCCTCTCCAAGGAGCAGTTTCCCCAGGGAGCCTCTCTGGACCAGGAATCTGTGCTTAACTATTCAGTTTCTGATTTTAAAAGTTAGATTCTTTAGGAAAACAGTTATTTTATATGCACAGAAGACAAAGGTGCTTACACTTATTTACTATTTCCCTAAATATGAAAAATATACAAATGTCTCCATGTATCTCAAGGGTGAGAAGGATCCGGGGATCCCTGGTTGTTGCAGTGGTTTAGCATATGTCTTCAGCTCAGGGCATGATCCTGGGGTTCCGAGTTCAAGTCCCACATCATGCTCCCTGCATGGAGCCTGCTTCTCCCTCTGCCTGTGTCTCTGCCTCTCTTTGTGTGTGCGTTTCTCATGTATAAATAAATAAAGTCTTCAAAAACATAAAGGAAAAAAGAATACAAAAATACAAATTCAAAGGGACACATGCACCTGGATTTTTAAACTTTTTTTTTAAATTTTTATTTATTTATGATAGTCACAGAGAGAGAGAGAGAGGCAGAGACACAGGCAGAGGGAGAAGCAGGCTCCATGCACCGGGAGCCTGACGTGGGATTCGATCCCGGGTCTCCAGGATCGCGCCCTGGGCCAAAGGCAGGCGCCAAACCGCTGCGCCACCCAGGGATCCCGCACCTGGATTTTTAAGCAACATTATGTACATTAGTCAAACTATTGAAACTATTCATACATGGGATGAACTCTAATCCATTTCGAACTATGTGGATGGAGGTAGCAATTATAATGCTAAGTGAAGTGAGTCAATCAAAGTAAGGCAATCACTGTATGACTTCAGTCATATTTAGATATGTCATTAATGAGCTTGGAATATCTCCTTTTTTTGAAATCTGACAACGTGCTTGGGGTAAAGAAATGATGTGAACCCCATGGATAAATTTCTCTGTCCCTGTCTCCGTGTGAGAAACACAAACATCACATTCTGGTAGGACACTCATGAACTCATGGTCCCAATTCCTGGCCTGAGACGTGCCAGGTTCAGGCTCAATCTAGGTCAGGACATCATCCTTGCCATCACCCCTTCAATGACCAGTTCCTGCAGAGGTTCCTCCTCACAGGGCCCTGTCCTGGACAGGTACTGGTGGTCACCACAACACAGGGCAGTAGTGGAGCTTGCAGGACGCCAGGAAATCAAACCTGCAGGTGTGAAAGAAATATGAAACAGAAGCCCTGGAAAGTCATTTTTCTGTAATGGTAATGAACTGTTTTTTCCTGGAACAGGAAGACAAGAGGACGGCTTTCCTTTAGGAGATTGATTTCAACTCAGACATCGAGAGGGTCAATATATCTCTGCATTGGCTCTTTCTCGAGGAGTGTAAATTCCAGGTACACACTTAGGGTGTCATATTCTGTGCCCATTCACAATGTACTACTGGAGTAGAGACACTTCATCTCTACTGCAGTAGAGATTTAGTGCAGTAAATACCCTGTGAGCCCAGACAGGGTCCTCCAATCAGAGTCGGGGTCTGGGCTACAGGGGGCTCTCAGGACCACCCAGCACAAGGCTGGTGTCCCAGGAGCAGGTGCACAGGGATCTGGGGAGGGCTTGCTCAGAGAAGTTGGGGTCGCCTTGTTCAAGGAACTACCTAAAATTCAGGTAGGACAGAGAGTGCTATAGGATGTGTAATATTTTTATATAAAATACTTCCATAAATAATACTTAAAAGTAAAATTTATTGGTGGACAAAATACTGAAAGATGTGATTACTAACCATTGACTCTATATCGATAACTACATGAATTGATCTTTAAAATTTCAATTCATTATTGTACTCATTTTATTAGAATATCTCTTAGTCAAAATCATTATCTGCCTGTCTTACATACATGATGATATCACCCTCAGATCACATCTGCACTTCCCTGTCCTAATCCTGCATGGTTTAGGAATTTCTCCCAGGATGAGCAGAAACTGTCTTCCCCCAAGTGAGTCCAAGCTCGAGATGTCTCTTCCTTCTGGATCATGAGGCTTCTCCAGGATCTCATAGCTGCTCATTATCCTCAACCATCTCTGGTCCCAAACACACAAGATGATGCTTAATTCATAGCAATTTGCTTCTCAGGACTTTATAGGATGGCATCTTTCTGAAATTACTTTACCCACAAGAGGTAATAGCATGCATTTTGAAGGGTTCTCCTGAGGAAATGGACCCATAGCCCATTGGGTCCCATGACTGAATAGGCTGACAGGTCCTTGATCTACATTCATGAGGTGGGGACCCAGGGGAGCCAGTGGAGTAATTCTCGTCTTACTGTGAAGGAGTCTCTCAGTGGAGAATCTGGAGACGTGCATGTGTAACTGTCTCCAAGGCAGGAGGACATGGATGTTCAAATCAAGCCTCCAGGCAGAAAGAATGATGGAAGTCTTCATCCTTCTGCTATTTATTCTATTCAGAATAACTCAGGTATCCCTTTTTCTTTTCTTTTTTTGAAAATTTTATTTATTTATTCTTGAGAGATACAGAGACAGTCGCAGAGATGGGGCAGAGGGAGAAGCAGGCTCCACGCAGGGAGCTCAATGAGGCTGTTACAGCAGCCAGAACAGGGTATGGCCCTAGTGAGACATGAACCCAAGTAATGATGCTCTGGCATTTTCACAAGTCATGTCTCTGATGACCCTGAGGGATTTGAGTGGTACCATCTCCTTCCAGAGTTGTGTTATGCTGACTGCTGTGAGGTGTGCACCTCACCACTGGGAAAGACATTGGTCCCCCACGTCCCCAACCAAATACTCACCTACATCTGTTACTCTCCCTCCATAGACGAAAGAGGTTTCACTAGGTGATTTCATTACTGGAATCCCTCAAACACCTACAATAACTGTTTATCCTTTATCTATGTTTATATGCAATCATTCTTCTAGAAGGGTTCTACACCATCCTAGTGGCATGACCTGATGTTCACAGTGTCACTCAGCTCTTCCATCCTATTGCATAGTTTACACATGAACAAACTGGCAGAGAAGCTGTTTCAGGAAGTGAAATCCACTCATGGAAAATGAGTACCCCTGAGGGCAGGAAATATATCTCTGGTGAGAACGACCCCTTCTTTGGATCATGAGGGAAAAACTATACTCAGAATCAGAGTAGAACATACGCTGTTTGTCCAAGGACAAACAGTGTATGTTCTCATTCATTTGGGGAATATGAATAATAGTGAAAGGGAATATAAAGGAAGGGAAAAGAAATGTTGGGAAATATCAGGAAGGGAGACAGAACATAAAGACTCCTAACTCGGGGAAATGAACTAGGGGTGGTGGAAGGGGAGGAGGGCGGGTGTTGGAGGGGAATGGGTGACGGGCACTGAGGTGGACACTTGACGGGATGAGCACTGGGTGTTTTTCTGTATGTTGGTTAATTGAACACCAATAAAAGTTAATTAAAAAAAAAAGAATCAGAGTAGAGTATGTAGGGCCCAGAAGGCTCTGCAAAAAACCCTTGTCAGTTCCTCACTCATTCACTGACCCAAACCTAAATCCAGGCCTTAAATATCCACCAATATAATGTCATATTGTCTAACAGA
This sequence comes from Vulpes lagopus, assembly GCF_018345385.1. Lineage (NCBI taxonomy): Eukaryota > Metazoa > Chordata > Mammalia > Carnivora > Canidae > Vulpes > Vulpes lagopus. The sequence goes on from NC_054829.1 coordinate 74,587,050, forward strand.
CAGAAGTGTTGCCTACAGTGGTCATTGGGTGTCGTATTTTACATATTCATGCACGTGGAAAATGAAATGCATCTCTCCATAGATATGTCTTATATCTGCTGATTTATTAGATGAGAAAAAGAAAGCAGAAGAACAGAAGAGAAATCTTTTGGCCACAATAGGTTGAAGACCTACTAAGGGAAATTTAGCACTTAAAAAATTAATCAGAAGAGGGAAGAAAAGTTATTTGTTTCTATATGACATGATTGCTACAGAGGCAATTTCTACAAATTTCACAAACTCTAGGAATTAATTAATGATATCAGGGAATGTTCCAGATATAAAATAAACAAATATAGCTATGATTCCAAAGACTAAGGAAAATTATCTATATAAAATTCACAAAAATATGACTTTAGCTAGCATCAAAAATAAAGATTTAGGATTAAATTTCAATAGGGGATAAAATACCATAGTAAAAATGATGTATTTTGACAAAAGGCTTTTTTTTAAGAAAACAGAAATGAAAAGTTAACAACGCTCACAGATGAGAATATCATATTTTCACAGTGACATCTGCACAAAGTGATCTGCAAAGGTAATGCAATCCTTGCTATTAACTTGTTAGAATCGAATTGTAGTCAGAAGCTGAATATATACTCAGAGGACATGCAAATAGGGCCCTCCCTCCGCTGATTAAACCAGCTCAGCCCCAACCCTGCAGCTGGGAGAGGAGCCCCAGCCTCAGGATCCCAAGGTGACCCCATTCACAGATCAGGACAACACACACAACTCACCATGAAATCTCTGTTCTGCCAGAGTCTCCTTGTCGCTATTTTAAAAGGTAATTCGTGGAGAACCAGAGACCTTGGAGGTGAGTGGCAGAAACAGGGGATGTCAGACAGCATCCTGACCAGGATGTCTTGTGTCTGCAGGTGTCCAGGGTGAGGAGCAGTTGGTGGAGTCTGGGGGAGACCTGGTGAAGCCTGTGGGGTCCCTGAGACTCTCCTGTGTGGCCTCTGGACTCACCTTCAATAACTACTGGATGTACTGGGTCCACCAGGCTCCAGGGAAGGGGCTTCAGTGGGTCTCAGAAATTAGCAGTAGTGGAAGTAGCATGTACTACGCAGACTCTGTGAAGAGCTGATTCAGCAACTCCAGAGACAGTGCTAAGAACACACTGTATCTACAGATGAACAGCCTGAGAGCTGAGGACACGGCCCTGTATTACTCTGGAAAGGGACACAGGCGACCTCAGTGTGAGCCTAGACACAAACCTCCATGTAGAAGGGGATCAGGACCACCAGGAGGTGCACACTCCTCACCACTTCTGTCTTGAAGGTCCAAGAGCAGGTGCAGATGGAGGTTCTTGGCAGGTTTCCTGTCAGGGCCTGGGCTTCCTCTCCATGGAGCTGGTTCCCCCAGGGAGTCCCTCTGAATACTTCCTTATATGTTTACCTCTTCGGTCTTTCTTAGAGACTTAGAAATTCAAGTATAGCACTTACACTTACTTGTACTTAACTTTTCCTGTCCAGAAATATTAATCAATTACAAATAACTCCATTCACATCAACTGAACATTTTCATGAGTCCTAGTGGCACTCACTGTGTATCACAGGACCCCAAACTGACATACTGTCTTGCACATCATGGTATAGAGGAGTCTCCAATCAACTTAATAGAAAGAGACATTCTGCAAAAATGTTAATAACATTTGGGGAGTGAGAGAGATTCCCAATATGACATGGTAGGGAGGTGGACTCAGAGGTCACTCTCACACACACACAATCACAAGAGTATAAGCTTTTATCACCTTCACCTTCATGTCTGATGAGAGCCAGGCAGGCTTCTCATTATGTCATAAATACCTGGATGGTGCTAGGGAAGGACACTGACTTAGGGTGTGTGTTGTGGGTCAGTGGTGGGGATGGGGTCCTGCTCCATGGGATTTGTGGAGGAGGTGGTGCCTTAGGGGAACACTTAGGTCAAGAGGTCCAGTCTCATAATTGCATTAAAGCCTTTATGCACAGGGACTGGATAAGCTCCCTGCACCCTGACCCCATGTGAGGTGACAGGGAAAGGATGGGCTAGGACGTGGGTGCTCTCCCAAAACCACACTTGCCTGCACCTGGACCTCAGACTTCCCAGACTCCAGAACTATGGGAATGAGTGTCTGTTTTTTGATCCACCCAATCCATGTAGGTTGTTCCAGCTGGGGGCACATGCTAATCTCAATTTTTTCTTTGTTTAAATTGAATTTACCACGTTTACTTTGCACTCAGTGCTCATCACATCATGTACCCTCTTAACACCCATCACCCAATTACCCCATCCCCAGCCCTCCTTTCTAGTGAACCTTAGTTTATTTTTTCCCAGAGTTAAGTGTCTCTCAAAATTTGTCTTCCTCTGTAGTGTTACCCCACTAGGTTTCACTCCTTCCCCAATAGTCTCTTTTAATATTTCTTATATTCCATGAGTGAGGCCATATCATTGCGTTTTGATGATTGATTTATTTCTCTCGAAATAGTGCCTCCAGTTCTATCCATGTTTAAGGAAATATTATTTCATGCCATGCATCATTTCTGATGGTTGTGTAATATTCCATTGTATATATAGACCATATCTTCTATATCCATTCATCTGTTGATGTACAAGGAGGCGCCTTCCGCATCTTCTTCATCACTCTTCTGTAGAAGGGCATCATGACTCCTCCCAGAGTTTTGCTATTGTGGCCTTTGCCTCTGTCAACTTTGAGGTGCAAGTGTCCCTTCGTTTCATTAAAACGAACATCCTGAGAGGCAGACTGATTCCCACCAGGGCATGATATGAATATGGACCCTGAAGGACACACACACACATACACTCTCTCTCACACACACATCACACACACACAAGTATATAAAAACTTTATCATCTTCCACCTGATGTATTATTTATTTCCCTTAACCTTTACTCATGATCTTCTAATACTTTTTCTGTTTTCTCCTCAGCTGTCTTCATTGCCATCAAGTTGTCTTCTATGTTGCTCACTCTTTCTTCCACCTCATTAACCCTCATTGTTGGGACCTCCAATTTAGATTGCATCCCATCTAATTGATTTTTAATTTCAGCCTGATAGATCTAAATTCTGCAGTCATGAAGTCTCTTGAATCCTTTATGCTTTTTTTTTCCAGAGTCACCAGTTGCTTTATAATCAAAAGATGAATGGATAAAGAATATGTGGTCTATGTATACAACGGAATATTACTTAGCCATTAGAAACGACAAATACCCACTATTTGCTTGGATGTAGAGGGATCTCGAAGGTATCGTGCTGAGTGAAATAAGTCAATAAGAAAAGGACAAACATTATATGGGCTCATTAATTTGAGGAAAATAAAAATTAGTGAAAGGGAATAAAGGGAAAAGAGAGAAAATTAGTGAAAATATCAGTGAGGAAAAAAAAAAAAAGAAAATATCAGTGAGGGTGACAAAACACGACAGACACCTAACTCTGAGAAATGAACAAGGGGTAGTGGAAGGGGAGGTGGACAGGGATGTTGAGGTGACTGGGTGATGGGCACTGAGGGGGGCATTTGGTGGGATGAGCACTGGGTGTTGTGTTAAATATTGGCAAATTGAACTTCAATAAAAAATAATAAAAAATAAAATAAAATAAAGACTGTAATAAAGAATGAAGAAGGATACTATATTATAAACATGGTTTATCCAACAGGAGATCTACCTTTTCTAAAGGTTCTTACCGCTAACTTTGGAGAGGACAAGTGCACAAACCAATTAACCCTAAATTTAATGATACATATGGCTACTATTACCTTAACAGCAGGGACTTCATTGTCCCCCAGACATCAGTGAGAATCATCTAAGCAGAAGCTCAACAAGGAAACAAGAGGTTTGGGAGACATACTGGATTGGACATACTTAAAAAATGTATCGGAACATTTTTCCTAAAGCAGAATACACGTTCTTTTTTGCACGTGGAAATACTGCAGAATTGATCATATACATGGTCACAGGTCATGTGTCAAGTGGTACAGAATGGTTGAATTCACTCCATGCATATTTTCAGACCAATATGCTATGAAACAAGAAGTCAAACACAATAAAACATGGAAGGGCCCTAAGAGACAATACCACCTCATACCAGTGAGAATGGTGGAATTTAACAAAGCAGGAAAAAAATGTTGGAGAGGATGTGGAAAAAGCGGAACCCTCTTTCTTGTTGGTGGGAATGTGAACTGGTGCAGCCACTCTGGAAAACTCTGTGGAGGTTCCTCAAAGAGTTAAAAACAGATCTGCCCTACGACTCAGCAATTGCACTGCTGGGGACTTACCTCAAAGATACAGATGCAGTGAAATGTCAGGACACCTGCACCCCAATGTTTATAGCAACAATGTCCACAATAGCCAAACTGCGGAAGGAGCCTTGGTGTCCATCGACCAATGAATGGATTAAGAAGATGTGGTCTATGTATATAATGTGATACTACTCAGCCATAAGCGAGGAGGAATACTCACCATTTGCTTCAACACGAGTGGAACTGGCGGGTATTATGCTGAGTGAAGTAGGTCAAAGAAGGACAAACATGATATGGTTTCATTCATTCGGGTAATATAAAAAATGTGTAAAGTATTATAGAGGGAATGAAGGAAAATAAGTGGAAAAAAATAGAGAGGGTGACAAAACACGAGAGACTCCTAACTCTAGGAAATGAACAAGAAGTAGTGGGAGGGGAAATATGAGGGGCTTTGGGATGACTGGATGACAGGCACTAGGGGGACACTCGACGGGATGAGCCCTGGGTGCTATTCTATATGTTGGGAATGAATTGTCAATAAAGAATGTATAACAAATAAATAATTGCAGATAAAAGAACATCTAACTGAAGAAGATATTGGTCAATGAAGAAATTAAAGTAATTAAAGAAAATTTTAATCAATGAAAATTAAATCACAACACGGTATGGCTTTGGGACACATCAAAAGCAATTCACAGAGGGAACTGAGCAGTACAGGTCTTCCTCAAAAACAGGAAAAATCTATAACAAGCAAGATAAACTTGCACCTAAACGAGCTGGGGAAAGAGATTAAAGAAAGCCTAAATCTAACAGAAGAGAAGTGGGATCCCTGGGTGGCGCAGCGGTTTGGCGCCTGCCTTTGGCCCAGGGCGCGATCCTGGAGGCCCGGGATCGAATCCCACATCGGGCTCCCGGTGCATGGAGCCTGCTTCTCCCTCTGCCTGTGTCTCTGCCTCTCTCTCTCTCTGTGACTATCATAAATAAATAAAAATTAAAAAAAAAACTAACAGAAGAGAAGTAATGAAAATTAGAGTAGAACTCAATTATATAAGAATTACAAAAAAGAAGATAAAGAAACCTCAGAGCTAATATTATGAAAATGTTAGTAAGTGTAAGGAAACACTAGACAGATTTGACAATTTAAAAGTGAAAGTACCCAAACTAATGAAATCATGAATGAATGAGAAGAGATCACAACGAACACCCAAGAATTACAAGCAAGTGTTAGAAGAAATTATGAGCAGCTATAAGCCAAGATACCGGGTGTTCTGGAGAAATGGATGCAATCCTAGGAACATAAAGACAACCAAAACAGAAACAGCAATGAACGGACAAGCTGCACAGAACAATTACTTGGATATAAAAATCAATCATAATTAAAAGTCTCCCCAAAACAAGATTACACAGACAGAAGTTTCCCCAGGAAAATTCCACAAGAACAATCAATATCTATTCTTCTAAAACTATTCCAAATAATAGTAATTGAAGGAAAACATCCAGACTTGTTCTCTGATTTCAACAATAGCTTGACCCCCAAACCAAACATCCCAGTAAGAAGGAGAATTACAGAAAAATACCATTGATGTATCTGGATCCAAATTTCTCACCAAGATACTAACCATCAGGATCCAACAGTATATTAATAGGATTATTCATGACACTGAAGAAATGAGCTTAATTCCCGGGCTACAAGGGTGGTTCAGTATGTGTCAACCGATCAATATGATAATCACATAATAAAAAAAATGATAAGAGCCATTTTATCCTCTCAACTGATGCCCAAAAATAATTTGACAAAAGACATTATGCTTTCTTCATAAAAACCTCTTCCCGGAGCAGCACAGGTGGCTCAGTGGTGTTGTGCTGCCTGGCCCAGGGCATGATCCTGGAGTCCTGGGATCAAGTCCGCATCTGGATCCCTGCATAGGGCCTGCTTCTCCCCCTGCCCCTCCGATTACTAAATAAATAAAATTTATAAAAAATACCTATTTCTGTGTAGTGATACACCCAAATTCACAAAAGCCATCTACAGAAGATACAAAAAGAATGATCCTCAACCTCAAAAAACTGAGAGCTTTTCTCCTAAGATCAGGAACAGGACAGGAATGTGCACTGTCACCACTGTTATTCAACATAGTACTAGAAGTCTGAGCCTGAATAATCAAAAAAAAGTCAAAGTCATCCAAATCAGCAAAGAAAAATCAAACTTTGACTCGCCAGAGAGGACAAGATTCTTTAAGGACAAACACCAAAGACTCTATCGAAAAATTGCTAGAGCTGATACAGGAATTCAGCAAAACCTGAGCATACAAAATCAATACAAGGAAGTAAGTGGCATTCCTATATACTACAAATGAAACAGAAGAAAGAGAAAACAAGGACAATGAAACCCATTCATAATTGCATCAAAACATCAGATAATGAGGAATAATCTTATCCAAAGACAGAAAGTATGTGTAGTCTAAAATTTCTAAAATGCTTATGAAAGACATTAAAAGGACACAAATATATAGAAAACATTCTATTCTCATGGATTGGAAGAATAAATAATGTCTATGCTACCAACAGCAATCTACACATTCAATACAAACCCTATCAAAACACCACAAACATTTTTCTAGGAAATGGAGCAAACAATCCTAAAATTTGTAAGCAAACAAAAGGATTATGACTTGGCAAACGAATGTGGACAAAACAGCCAAAGGCATCACAATGCGGAATTCAAATTTATGGAAGGAGCCTCAGTGTCCATCGAAAGATGAATGGATAAAGAAGATGTGGTTTATGTATACAATGGAATATTACTCAGTCATTAGAAATGACAAATACCCACCATTTGCTTCAACGTGGATGGAACTGGAGGGTATTATGCTGAGTGAAATAAGTCAGTTGGAGAAGGACAAACATTATATATGTTCTCATTCATTTGGGGAATATAAATAATAGTGAAAGGGAATAGAAGGGAAGGGAGAAGAAATGGGTAGGAAATATCAGAAAGGGAGACAGAATGTAAATACTCCTAACTCTGGGAAATGAACTAGGGGTGGTGGAAGGGGAGGAGGGCAGTGGGTGGGGGTGAATGGGTGACAGGCACTGAGTGGGGCACTTGATGGGATGAGCACTGGGTGTTAATCTGTATGTTGGCAAATTGAACACCAATAAAAAATAAATTTATTATTAAAAAAATCAACGTTGTGGTCATCAAGACAGTATAATAGGGGCAGTAAAACAAACACATAGGTCAATGGAATCGAATAGAGAACCCAAAAATGGATTCACAGCTCTGTGGTCAACTTATCCTCATCAACGTACAAAACTCTATCGACTGGAAAAAGGACAATCTCTTCAAAAAGTGGTGTTGGGAATATTGGACACCTCAAGTAGAAGAATGAACCTGGGCCACGTTCATACACTCCACACAAGCATAAACTCAGAGTAGGTTAAAGACCTAAATGTGAGGCAGGAAACCATCAAAATCAAGGAGATTTTGTGACCTTGCCTACAACAGGTTCTTGGGACTCGAATCTCCAAGAAAAGGAAAACAAAAGCAAAAATGAACTCTATGGACTACACCAAGGGAGGAGCTATGGACAGCTATGGAAACACTCAACATAATTAAAAGACAACCTAACGAATGGGAAAAGCTAGGTATGCCTGTGGAACATGAGCATCTGTCTTTGGCTCAGGGAGTGATCCCAGGGCTCTGGGATTGAGACCAGCTTCAGACTCCCTGTGGGGAACCCACTTCTCCCTCTGCCTGTGTCTCTGCATCTCTGTCTCTCATGCATAAATAAATAAAATCTTCCAAAAAAAGAATGGGAGAAGATATTTGCAAGTCTATCTTTAGATTAAGGGTTTCCAAATTCGACAAACAAATTATCAAAATAAACCACAAAGTGAAATCTACAATCAGAAATGAGCAGAAGACATGAAGACACACCCTTTCCTGGTATGAGTTGCTGACTCTAACCTTATATTAGGTAGGTCCTCCACATGCAAAATGAAATCTATTGTCTCCTCTAGGTCAGCCTTATATCAAATGCATGATTAGACCAGACAATGAATCCAAAAAACCAGAGGAAAATATTTCTGCCCCAGACTGGAGGATCTAAAAGAAAACCTGGCATAAATACTACATAAAAGAAATGAAAAGTTAACTGGAAAGAAAGTAATTTGTTTGCCTATGACAATGTCTTACTAGGGTCAATGAGAAAATACCTCACATAAAAACTGGAAGAGGAGATCTCTGGGTGGCTCAGGGGATTGGCGCTTGCCTTCAGCCTGTGGCGTTATCCTGCAGACCCAGGATTGAGTCCATGTCAGACTTCCTGAATGGTGCCTGCTACTCCTCTGCCTGTGTCTCTGCCTCTCTCTCTCTTTCTGTGTCTCTCATGAGTAAATAAATAAAATTCTTTTAAAAAGTGCAGGAAATGATGAATGAGCTGAGGAAAAAAATCAGGATATAAAATAAGCAAATAAAGATATTTTTCTACAAACTAGTAACAAATTACCTACACAAAAATAACAAAATAATCCGCTTTACACTGGAATCAAAGATAAATATTTAGGATTAAAATTTACTAAAGAGATAAAATATTCTATGGAAAATGACCTACATTGATGACAGCCTTTTGAAACTGCACTCAGAAATGCAAAGATAACTCTGCTTACACATTAGAACTTCATATAGTCATAGTGCCATCGCACAAATTGCTAGAGAAATTGTGGTGCAACACTTGTGTTGACTTTTAATGACTCAAAGGCAAGCATAGATCTGTTATATAGTCAGAGGACATGCAAATAGGGCCTCCTCTCCTCTAATTATACCAGCCCAGCCCCAATCATGCAGCTGGGAGAGGAGCTCCAGCCCCAGGATCCCCAGGTGACCCCATTCAGTGATCAAGACACAACATAGACAAACCACCATGGAGTCTGTGATCAGTGGGGTTTTCCTTGTCATTAATTTTAAGGGTAATTCATGGAGAACAAGGGACCATGAGTATGTAGGTGGAGGTGAGTGAGATAAATGGAGGATGTGGACAGTTTCCTAACCAGGATGTCTTAGTCTGCAGGTGTCCATGGTGAGGTGCAGCTGGGGGAGTCTGGGGGAGACCTGATGAATCCTGGGGGGTCCATGAGACTCTCCTCTGAGGCACCTGGATTCACCTTCAGTAGCTACAGCATAGACAGGGTCCACCAGGCCCCAGGAAGGGGCTTCAGTGGGTTGCATACATTAGCAGTGATGGAAGTAGCACAAGCTACGCAGATGCTGTGAAGGGCCGATTCACCATCTCCAGAGACAACGCCAAGAACACGCTGTATCTGCAGATGAACAGCCTTAGAGCCGAGGACACAGCCATGTATTACTGTGCAAATGACACAGTGAGGTGACCTCATTGTGAGCCCAGACACAAACCTCCCTATAGAAGGGGATCAGGACCAACAGGGGATGCGCAGTACTCACCACTTCTGTCTTTAAGGCCCAGGAGCAGGTGCATATGGAGATTGTGGGCAGGTTTCCCATCAGGGTTTGGGCTTCCTCTCCAGAAACTGCTGGGGATTTACCCCAAAGATACGATGCAGTGAAACAGCAGGACACCTGCACCCTAACGTTTATAGCAGTCATGTCCACAAGAGCCAAGTTCTCAGAGAAGCCTAGATGTCCTTTGCCAGATAAATTGATAAACGTGATACAGTTTATATATATACAAGGGGATATTTCTCAGTCACCAGAAAGGATCAATAGCTATTATTTCCTTCAAGGTGTACAGAACTACAGGGTTTTATGCCAATGAAATAAGTTAATCAGAGAAGGACAATCATCATGGTTTCACTCACATGTAGAATAAAGAAATAGTGAAAGGGATCATAAGGGAAGGAAGGAAACTGAGTGGGGATAAATCAAAGAGGAATACAAACCATGAGAGATTCCTATCTCTGTGACTCAAACAAAGAGGTGCAGAGGGGAGGTGGGTGGTGGGACATGGTACCTGGGTGATGGGCACTAAGGAGGGCACATGATGAGATGAGCACTTGGTATTACTATATGTTGGCAAATTGAAATTAAATAAAATATTTAATAAATAAATGAAAAATAAATTACTGAGGAGAGACAATATTATGAGCAATAACATGCCAACATATTCAGCAATCTGGAAGAAATGGATGCCTTCCTATAAATGTAGAAACAACGAAATCTGAAACAGGAATGAATAGAAAAGCTGTACAGACCCAAAACATGGAAATGAAAATCATATATATTTAAAAGTCTTCTAACAATCAAAAGTCCAAGGACAGAGGGCTGCCCATAGGAATGCAACAAGCATTTAAAATGACTTAATACATATCATGAAAATTTTTCAAAAAATAGAAATTAAAGGAAACTTCTAAGCTCATTATCCAATGGTAGCATTTCCTTGACCTCAAAAGCAAAGATCCAACTGAAAAGGAGAATTACAGACTAATATCCTTGATGGATATGGATGAAAAATTCTCACCAAGATCCTAACTAACAGCATCCAACTGTACATTCATAGTATAATTCATCATGAACAAATGGGATTAGCTTCTGGTTTGCAAGGGTGGCTCAGCATCTGAAAATCAAAACATGGGATTTGACTCATTCATAAAAGAAAGAATAAGGACCATTTTGTCCTTTCAACTTAAGCCCAAAAATCTTTGTCAAAAGATACTATACTTTCTTCATAAAAACCTTTTGCTGTCTAGAGATAGGGAGACATCCTCAACATCATAAAAGCCACCTACAGAAGACACATGGAGAATGTAATCCTCAAGAGGAAAATTTGAGAGATTTTCCCCTAAAATCAGCAACAGGACAGAGATGCCCATGGTCACAAGTGTTCTGCACCATAGTACTAGAAGTCCTAGCCTCAACAATCAGACATAAAACAGATGCAAAAGTCATCTAAATCAGCAAAGAAAAAATCAAACTTTCACTCTCTCACATGACACAATACTTTAAGTTCAAATCCCAAAGATTCCTTTGAAACAACTGCTGGAACTGATACTGGAATTCAGCAAAATCAGTGCATGTAAAATAAATACAAGAAAGACAGCAGCTTTTCTATATAGTGCAAATGAAACAGAAAAAAAGAAAATCAAGGACTGGATGTAATTTATAATTGCACCAGAAATAATCAGATAATGAGGAAAAATCCTAACCAAAGAAGGATGGATGGATAGGTTAAACATTCCAGAACACTTATGAAAGACAGTATGGAAGACACAAGAGCACAGAAAATATTATTCTCATAGATTAGAAGAATGAATATTGATAAAATAACTATGCAACCAGGAGGAAGCTAAACATTCAAGGGCATCCACATAAAAATATCACCAGCGTTGTTCACAGATCTAGAGCAACCATCAGAAAATTTTTAGGGAACTAGGAAGACCTCAAATATCCAAAGCAATCCTGTTGAAGTAAAGCAAACCTGGAAACATGCAGATTCTGGTTGTCTAGATAAATTACAACGTTGTGATCATCAGGACACTATGGCACTGGCACAAATATAGAAAAGTTTGAGAACCCAGAAATGGACCCTAAACCCTAAGGTCAAAAAATCTTGACAAAGCAAGGAAGAATATACAAATGAAAAAGAAAGTCTCTTCAACAAATTGTGTGGGGAATATTGGAGAGCCACATGCAGAAGAATGAAAGGGGACTGTTTCCTGAAATCATTCACAACAGTGGACTCAAAGTTGATGAAAGACCTAAATGTGAGTCAGGAAACCATCAGAATCCTCACAAGAACACAGGCAGCACCTTTTCTACCTCAGCTGCAACCACTTCTGGATGTGTCTCCAGAGGCAAGGGAAAGAAAAGGAAAATGAAGTATGGGGACTTCAAGGAAAGAGCATTTTAATAGCAAAGGAATCACTCAGTGTAATTAAAAGGCAACCTATAGAATGGGGGGAGATATTTGGTAAAGTTTTATTAGATTAAAGGCTCAAATTCAAATCTAAAATAAACTTATCAAGCTCAACAGCCACCAGTATCTCCAATGAGAGTTGGGCAGAAGTTGTGAACAGACTTCCTGTCCTGACCTGATATCTCACATCACATCATATATTAGGGAGCTCATCCACATGCAAGAGGAAATTCTTTTGCTCTCCTAGATCTGCTATATATCAAATGAAATATTAGAACAAAGAATCTGACCGAAAAGAGGGAAAACTTTTATGCCCCCTAAGTCAAAGATTACCATAGAAATTAAGCAATAATAAAGTAAAATATATTAATATCATTCAATAGGAAGAAAAGTAATTTTCTTGTATATGACATTGTCGAATAAATAGTGAATGAGGGCAAACCTTACAAAAAACACTTGAAGTAACTACTGAGCTCAGGGAAAATACAGGATATAAAACCAACATATACAATAAAGTTAATTTCTACACACTAACAACAAATTATCTGTACAAAATTTAAAAAACAATCCCCTTTACACTGGTACCAAAAATAAATATTTATGATTAAACTTCATTAAGGAGAGAAAATACTTAAAATGACCTATATTAATCACAGAGTTTTAAAAAGACACAAAGGCAAAGATAAATACATTGATGGATTAGAACATAATAAATCCACTGTGAAACCAAAAGAAAGTGATCTACAGTTGTGAAGTAATGCTTGTATATAACTTGTAAAGAATTGATCAGAGTTGGGAGCTGACTATATAGTCAGAGGACATGCAAATAGGGCCCTCCCTCTAGTGATTAAACCAGCCCAGCCCCGACCCTGCAACTGGGAGAGGAGGCTCAGCCCCAGGATCCCCAGGTGACCCCCTTCAGGGATCAGGACAGAACACAGACAACTCACCATGGAGTCTGTGCTCAGCTGGGTTTTCCTAGTCGCTATTTTAAAAGGTAATTCATGGAGAACAAGAGACCTTGAGTATGTGAGTGGAGGTGAGTGAGAGAAACAGGATGTGGGACCGTTTCCTGACCAGGATGTCTTCTGTCTGCAGGTGTCCAGGGAGAAGTGCAGCTGGTGGAGTCTGGTGGAGACCTGGTGAAGCCTGGGGGGTCCCTGAGACTCTCCTGTGTGGCCTCTGGATTCACCTTCAGTGACTATGCCATGGACTGGGTCCGCCAGGCTCCAGGGAAGGGGCTGCAGTGGGTCGCATACATTAACAGTGGTGGAAGTAGTACAAGCTATGCAGACACTGTGAAAGGCCGATTCACCATCTCCAGAGACAACGCCAAGAACACACTGTACCTGCAGATGAACAGCCTGAAAGCCGAGGACACGGCTGTGTATTACTGTGCGAAGGACACAGTGAGGCAAACTCAGTGTGAGCCCAGACACAAACCTCCCTGTAGAAGGGGATCAGGACCACCAGGGGGTGCACACTCCTCACCACTTCTGTCTTGAAGGTCCAGGCGCAGGTGCAGATGGAGGTTCTGGGCAGGTTTCCTGTCAGGGTCTGGGTTTCCTCTCCATGGAGCAGTTTCCTCCAGGGAACCTCTATGTTTCAAATTATTTTTTTTTCAAATATTACCAAGTGACCTTTATTTCACAAAACTATCTCCATTAAAATTATTTCATATACCACTGTTATAAATTATAAGATTGTATTTAAATGAAACACAATTGGCAAACTCACAAATCACCCACTTTAAGTCCTTTCTTGTACTCTGAGGCTGCCCACATCAGACAGAGTTCATTCCCAAGCCTGAGTAACCTAATGTTTTTAAATTGACATTAGTTAGGACTTCCGTATTGGGTTGAGTGTGCATTACACCAAAGGAGCTTTGGAACCATCTGTCACCTAATTCAGTTCGCCAACATATATCATATCATCCAGGGCTCAGGGGGCCTGTCTTGACACCAGGTTCTGTGTGTACCAATGCAGTGTCTCACTTGATAATTTGTTTCATGGAAAAACAACTATTCTTATATGCACAAAAGATAGAGTTTCATAGACTTATTTAAGTTCTCATAAATATATATCTAAGTTCTCCCTACATATGAGTAATACATATGAATTATACGTATGATTAAAACACAAATGTCTACATGTACCTCAACTTCTATAGGGATCAACAATCCAAGCAAAACAAAACAAAAAACTGAACTCTGAGAAAATGAGCATTAGGATCACTCACACACATACACATGCACACACACACGAGACTCTAAACCTTTATCACTTTCACCATCATGTCTTTTGAGAACAAAGCAGTCCTCTCAGGAAGTCATAAATACATGCTTGGAGCAGAGGACCCTGGCTCAGGGTGTGTGTTGTGGGTCAGTCAGTTGTTTTGATGAAGTACTAATCCAGGGAGCGCCTATGTGGAGTCAGTGTCTCCCCTGAATGAAAGGAGGGAACTCGAGGTTTCCTGCTGGATTTCCTATATGTGGGGCAGGAGGTGAAGATGGAAGATTGGTGATCCAGGTGGTGGTAAGTAATACTCCAAGAATATGGTGTGATGGCAAATTCCACTATACATTTATGAGAACTTAGAGAACAAAAATGGAGGAGGACCTGCCACCTGCAGAGAATAACTCTTAGATCCTTCAGGTGCTGATATCAGCTCACGGTGTGGGACCTCTACCATCCCCATATTGGAAACTAGTACCCATGTGATGGGAAGAGGAAGTGTGGTCTTATGGGAGTTCTTAGGTCATGAGGTGCAGCCTCATGTTGGGATCTGGTCCCTTATACACCAGGACTGGGAAAGTTCCCGGCCTCCTGGCCCCAGGTGGGTGACAAGGAAAGGACCTACGAGGACATGGGAGATCTCCAGACACTGTGTGCCTGCACTTGGACCTCAGAGTTCCCAGACTCTAGATCTCTGAGAATGAGTGTCTGCTGTTTATTTCACCCAATCCATGTACGATGTTCCAACAGTGGGCACAGGATAAGGTAGTCTATATTTATTTATTTTAACTCAATTTGCCAACATATTGTAACACCTAGTTCTCATCACATCACGTGCCCTCCTTAATGCTGGTCAGTCTCCCCAGCCCCCAATCCACCTCCCTTCCAGAGACCTTCACTTTGTTTCCCAGACTAAAGTGTCTCTCATGGTTTGTCTCTCTCATGAATTTTCCCAACTCAGTTCCCCTCCTTTCCCTTTTAGTCCCTTTCACTATTTCTTATATTCCACGTATGAGTGAGACCATATGTTTCCTTTCTTTCTATCACTGACTTGGATGAACTGAACACTGTTCTAGCAGTGTTCATCCACTGGACCTGAGCTGGGGTTTGGAATCATGTCTAAGATGCACAGTGCATTTGTTATTAGATTGTTATGTTTAAATATTTTGCTTCCTATGTATATGCCCCACCCTACCTTGGTGAGGATTGTGCCGTGGGCTGTGTGGCTCTCTCCCTGGCTGCACTGGAGAGCTGTGCTGGCCTGGGTGTCAGTTGTGAAGTGTGTCTCTCTGTGTCCACCCAAGACTTCAGATTCCTTCAGGGATCCCCTGTTTCATTCCCTGAATGGCTTTGTGTTCTCCTTGTTCTCTTCCATGTAGAACCTCCCTCAGCTCCCTCCAATACACCCACTGCTCTACTCACGTGACAATGGTTAATGTGGGGGAAGGAGTGGGACCACCAGGATGCTCTTACATGCTGAATGAGCCTTATCATCAGGTGTTCATGGGACCCTGGGTCTGGAGGAAGGCTGCTTGGGCCCCTGACCCTCCTCCATCAGGAGTCCATTTCCATTGATTCGTGCCCATCTCTGGGTACAGAGCCACTTCTTTTATTCCCTTGTTCCCTCCCACAGCTCCAGCTCTCCCTGGGTGTCTTCAGTTTCCTCCTTTTTAATATTTTTATTAAATTTCAATGTGCCAACATGTAGTAGAACACACAGTGCTTATCCCTTCAAGTGCCCTCCTCAGTGCCTATCACCCGGTCAACCCATCCCTCCCTGCCTCCCCTTCCACTACCCCCTGTTCACTTTCCAGAGTTAGGAGATTCATGTTTTGTCACCCTCTCTGATATTTCTCACCCATTTTCCCTCTTTGCCCTAATAGTCCCTTTCAATATTTCTTATATTCCTCATATGTGTAAAACCATATAATCTTTGTCTTTCTTCATTTGACTTACTTCACCCAGCAAAACACCCTCCAGTTCCATCCATGTCAAAGCACATGGTTAGTATTTGTGATTTCTAATGACTGAGTAATATTCATTGAATATATAGACCACATCTTCTTTTTTTAAGATTTAGATATTTATTCTGAGAGACACACAGAGAGAGAGAGAGAGAGTCAGAGACAAAGGCAGAGAAAAGCTCCATGCAGGGAGCCCAATGTGGGACTTGATCCCGGATCTCTAGGATGATGACCTGGGCCGAGGGCACTAAACCTCCAAGCCACTCGGGCTGCCCTACACCACATCTTATTTATTCTTTCATCTGGAGATGGACATTGAAGCTCTAAGTTCCCTCTTTTCCTACCTTTCCTCACACTAGAACTTTCTTTTGAAATGAAACATCTGTTCAGTCCTCAAGAAAACTTTGCTGTTTAAATCTGTTCCACTTTCAGGAAGAGAGGGATCCCATGTGATCCCTCCTGTTACTACAGGATGCTGGATTGGAAGGTGTTCTATTGCAGGCAAATTCTGTTTCTGGACTGGACACAGGCCATGTGTATCTCAAAGCATTTCTTCTCAGTGTCATCTTGCCCCCCTCCAGCAGGAACCATTGGTGAGGGTTTTATGTGATAGGTTCCCATCCTACAGGGGAGGGAAGTATGAGTGTGGAATCAGTTTAATGATGTGGTCTTGGATAACATCATGCTATAGCACCATCATCACAAAGGATGTCAAGAAACCTATTAAATGTTTAGGATGAATCTCGTGATCCTTTTTGTGCTTCTTTTGTGCCAGGGTCTGGGGCTTCTTCTCCATCAAATATGTAACCCAGGGAGACTCTTTGGACACAGGATTCTATGTTTACCTATTCAGTGCTAACCTACAAATATACTTGTCATAGGAAGAGAAATACCCTAAACTACACACATGAAACATTCATGTGTATTGCTTATTCATGTCTCTAAATACAAATACACAACCAATATCCTGATGCTCATCAACTTATTATTCGCAGGAGACATACTGACTCAGTGTGCATCACAGGACCACCAGATCAACTAGCAAGCATGCTACAAGGAGCATAAAGTGCATACTGGACACGAAGCTCCAGAAACATTAACAATCCAAGCATCAGAGTAAAGGACTCTGGTGTGTTCACTATCTTGGACCATGATCACAGCACCATCATCAGTGTTCTTCATGTTCGATAGCCACATTAATTCGGAAGAAGTGTTCTTCTTCATCTCTTATTTCTGTCTTCGTATTGAAACCAGTTTTCTGATATAAGAATTGTTACTGCAGGTTTCATGGATGTCCATTTGCAAGAAAAAAGGTTATCCACTAACTCAATTTCAATTTAGAGGTGTATGGATTTAAAATGACCCCCTTAAAAGCAGAGAAAGATGATATCATGCAATAAGGTCAGGAACATGATGGGAACCTCCACTCTCCAAAATGTTCTTCAATATAGCGCTGGATGCCCTTGCCTCAGAAATCAGACAATAAGAAATACAAGTTCCCAAATCTAGAAAGAACAAGTCAAAACTTCATTCTCCATGTATGAGATGCTACTCAACATAGAAAACTCAAGAGACTTCAGGAAAATATTTTATATCTGAGTCAGCAATTTAGCAAAATACCAGGATATACATTCAATGCACAGAAGTCAGGCACATTTTACACTAACAATAATAGAGGAGAAAGAGAAACCCAGGAGTCCATGGCATTTACAATTGCAACTACACACAGTGAACCAAATCAGATGTGTACACTGAGAAGTCTAAAACACTTAGGTTGAAAATTGAGAAAGACACAAATATATGAAAAACCTTCCATGTTAAAGGATTATAAAAAATAAATCCTTCAATCTCTATGCTACCCAATGAAATCTACATAGTTACACAATCTCTATGAAAATACCATCAACATTTTTCACATATAGTACAATCGTAAAATTTGAATGGAACCAGAAAAGATCCTAAATATCAATGGGATGTTGATAAAGACAACCAAAGCTGGCAGCATCGCAATGCCTGATATCAGGCTGTATTACAAAGCTGTGATCATCAAGACCCTGTGGTACTGCACAAGAACAGACACATAGATTAATGGAACAGAGTAGAGAACTCAGAAATGGACCCTCAACCCTATGGTGAACACATCTTTGAAAAGAAGGCAAGAGTATCCAATGGAAAAATTGAGGCTCTTCAACAAATGATGTTGGGAAATTTGGACAGCCATATGCAGAAGAATGAAACTGGTCCAGGTTCTTACCAGACACACTGATGAACTGAGAATGGATGAAAGACCTATATGTGAGGCAGGAATCCATCAGAACCCAGGCAGTAACCTCCCTGATATTGTCCAGACCAAAATTTTACAAGACATTTTTCCAAAGACAAGTGAAACAATTGCAAATATGAATTTTTCGGTGTTCATGAGGATAAACAGGTCTGTGAGAGAAAAAAGTCAAGAAAACATAAACACAACCAACAGAATGGGAGTAGATATTTACAAATGAGGAATTATTTAAAGGGATAGTAGCCAAAATCATTAAAAACTTAGTAAATTCAACACTCAAAGAACAAAAACCCCAGGCAAGACATGAGCTGAAAATACAAATTGGTATTTCCCCATTAAAGATATATAAACATGCAAGCAACTTGAAAAATGATTGTCCTTCTCTGAAAGACTTATTTCACTCAGCATAATAGCCTCCAGTTCCACCCACATCTAATCAAATGGTGGTTATTCTTCCTTTCTGATGGCTGAGTGATATTCTTTTGTATATAAAAACCATATCATTTTTATCCATTCACCTGTCGAAGAACATTGTGGGTTCTTACACAAATTGGCTATTGTTGGAATTACTGCTATAAACACTGGGGGGGCATGTGCCCCAAAATTACATTACAACTGTACCTTTGTGGTAAATACCACAGAGTGCAATTGGGAGGTCACAGGTTAGCTCTATTTTTCTTTTGCCAAATTTCAACATGTGTTCCTGATTAAAACTCTTCAAGTGGAGGATACAGGGAACATTCTTCTATATCATAAAAGCCATCTATGAACTTTCACAGTGAATCTCATTCTCAATAGGGGAAAACAGAGTTGTCCCTATGTTCACGAAGACATCAGGGATTCCCAGTCTCAACACTTGTGTTCACCATAGAAGTAGAATTCCTACCATCAGCAATCAGATAACACAATAAATAAAATCCATTCAAAATGGCAAAGAAATAAGTCAATCAGAGAAGGACAAACATATGATCTCATTCATTTGGGGAATATAAAAAATAGTGAAAGGGAATAAAGGGGAAAGGAGAAAAAATGAGTGGGAAATATCAGGAAGGGAGACAGAACATGAAAGACTCCTAACTCTGGGAAACGAACTATGGGTGGTGGAAGGGGAGGTAGGCGAGGAGTGGGGGTGACTGGGTGATGGGCACTGAGGTGGACACTTGATGGGATGAGCACTGGGTGTTATTCTATGTGTTGGCAAATTGAACACCAATAAAAATAAATTTATTAAAAATGGCAAAGAAGAAATCAAAATCTCCCTTTACAGAGGACATAATATTTGTATCTGAATCCCAAGAGACACCACCTAAATTTTCTAGAAATCACATAGCAATGTAGCGATATGATAGGAGACAAAACCAAGGCCTAGAGGGCAGCTGAATTCATACACACAAACAGTGAGACTGATAAAAGAGAAATTATGGAATTTAACTCATTTACAATGACACCAACCATAAGATACCTAGGAAGAAACCTAAACCATGAGGTAAAGGATCTGTCCTTTAAATCTAGAAGACACTTATTAAAGAAATAACTGAAGACACAAATAAATGGAGAAACATTCCATGCTCATGGATCAGAAAAATAAACATTCGGCAAATGTCTATGCTATCCAGCGCAATCTAAACATTGAATGCAATTCCTATCAAAATACCACAAGCTTTCTTCCCAGTGATGGAATAAATAATCCTCAGATTTCCATAAAATCAGAAAAGAGCTCCAATGGCCAGAGTAAGGTTGAGAAAGAAAGCCAAAGCTGGGAGCATCAGAATGCCTGCTTTCAAGCTGTTCTACAAGGCTATGATCATTAAGACGGTGTGGTCCTGGCACAAAAACAGACACATAGATAAATAGAACAGCAGAGAGAACTTGGAAATGGACCCTCAAATGTATGGTCAATAATCTTCGACAAAATAAGAAAGAATATCTACTGGGAAAATAAAACATTCTCAAAAAGCATTAGCATGGTCAGGATTGAACAGCCCTTGTAGAAGAATTAAAGTGGAACAATCACTTGTACCAGATAAAAATATGAAGTCAAAATGGTTAAAAGATCTAAATGTGAGAAATGTGAGACAAGAATCCATCAAAATCTCTTTGAGGAGAAGACAGGGAACAAGTTTTTGGAATGTAGCCACAGCAGTTACTTGCATGTCATGTCTATAATGGTGAGGGAAATGAAAGAATAAATGCATTTGGGAGCTCCATCAAGATAAAAATTGTTCTGCAGAGCAAAGGAAACTGTCAACAAAACTAAAACACAACATACAGAAGGTAAGGTGATATTAGCAAATGACATATCAGACAAAGGGCTTGTATCCAACAACTATAAAGAACTTATCAAACTCAACACCCAAGAGCAAGGAATCCAGGCAAGAAATGGTGAGAAAAACATGAACAGAAATTTCTCTGAATAAAACCTTCATATTGCCAACAAGTCCATGAAAAACATGCTCCACATGATTTGCTATCAGGAAAAAACACAACCGAACCACAATCAGTTGCCACTTTACAAAACAGAGAATAGCAAAAATTAATGAGAAAGAAAAGATCAAATATAGGAGAGTATGTAGATAAAGGGAAACACACTTGCACTGGGAATGTTGGTGGGAATGTGAAGTGGTGCAGCCACTCTGGAAAACTGTGGAGGTTTTTCTCAAAGACTTAAAAATAGAGTTACACTCCAACCCAGCAATTATACTACTGGGGACTTATCTGCAAAATACAGATATAGTGAAAGGCTGGGACACCTGCACCCCAATGTTTATACCAGCAATGTCCACAATAGTCAAATTCTGGGAGAAGCCACGATGAACTTTGACAGATGAATTGATAAACATGCTATGGTTTATATATACAAAGGGATATTTCTCAATCATCAGAAAGGATTAATAGGTACCATTTCCATCAACGTGTATGGAATGACAGGATATTATGCCAATGAAATAAGTCAATAGAAGAATAATCACCATGGTTTCAGTCATACATGGAATATGAGAAATAGTGAAAGGAATCATAAAGGAAGAAAGACAACAGAGTGGGATAAATCAGAGAGGAAGACAAACCATGAGAGACTCCAATCTCTGGGACTCGAACAAAGGGTTGCAGAAGGGGAGGTGTGTGGTGGGACACGGTTCCTCGGTGATGGGCACTAAGGAGGGAACATGATGAGATGAGCACTTGGTGTTAACATATGTTGGCAAATGGAACGTACATAAAATATTGAATAAATAAATGAAAGATACATTATTATAGAGAGAGAACATTATGTGCAATAACATGCCAACAAATTCAGCAATCTCAGAGAAATGGATGCCTTCCTATAAATGTAGAAACAACCAAATCTGAAACAGGAATGAAGAGATAAGCAGTACAGACCCAAAACCAGGAAATGAAAATCAAACATATTTAAAAGTCTTCTAACAATCAAAAGTCCAGGGACAGAGGGCTGTTCAAGGGAATGCAACACGTATTTAAAAAGAATTAATGCTCTCCTGAAAATGTTCCAAAAAATAGAAATTAAAGTAAACTTCCAAACTCATTCTCTGAGGGCAGCATTACCTTGACCTCAAAAACAAAGATCCAACTTAAAAGGAGAACTACATACTAATACACTTGATGGATATGAATGTAAATTTCTCACCAAGATCCTAACCAACGGGATCCAACTGTACATTCATAGGATGATTCATCATGAACAAATGGGATTAATTTCTGGTCTGCAAGCATAGTTCAGCAACTGCAAATCAAAGAGTGGAATTTGAGTCATTAATAAAAGAAAGGATAAGGACCATCTAATCCTCTCAACTGATGATGAAAAAGCTTTTGGCAAAAGCGATTATACTTTCTTGATAAAAACCTCTTGCTGGAGCTCCGCCCCCTCCAGCTCCTTTCCCCTGCGCTCCTCCTTTGGTCGACAGCCGCGCTTTCCCGCTCGCGTCGCAGCCTCCGGTGCCACCGCCGCCTCCGCCATGCCCAACATCGTGCTCTTCAGCGGTAGCTCGCACCAGGACCTGTCCCAGCGCGTGGCCGACCGGCTGGGCCTGGAACTAGGCAAGGTGGTCACTAAGAAGTTCAGCAACCAGGAGACCAGCGTCGAGATCGGTGAAAGCGTGAGGGGCGAAGATGTCTACATCATCCAGAGTGGCTGCGGAGAAATCAATGACAACCTGATGGAGCTCCTCATCATGATCAACGCCTGCAAGATCGCGTCATCATCCAGGGTGACTGCCGTAATCCCGTGTTTTCCATACGCCCGACAGGATAAGAAGGACAAGAGCCGAGCTCCGATTTCTGCGAAACTTGTGGCCAATATGCTCTCGGTCGCTGGGGCCGATCACATCATCACCATGGACCTGCATGCTTCTCAGATCCAGGGCTTCTTTGACATCCCGGTGGATAACCTGTACGCGGAGCCCGCCGTCCTGCAGTGGATCCGAGAGAACATTGCTGAGTGGAGGAACTGTATCATTGTCTCGCCCGACGCCGGGGGAGCCAAGAGGGTCACGTCGATTGCAGACAGGTTGAATGTGGAATTCGCCTTGATTCACAAAGAGAGGAAGAAAGCAAATGAAGTGGACCGGATGGTTCTGGTGGGCGACGTGAAGGACCGCGTGGCTATCCTCGTGGACGACATGGCTGACACCTGTGGCACCATCTGCCACGCCGCGGACAAGCTGCTCTCCGCCGGAGCCACCAAGGTTTATGCTATCCTTACACACGGGATCTTCTCTGGGCCAGCTATTTCCAGAATAAACAACGCCGCCTTTGAGGCTGTTGTGGTCACAAACACCATTCCGCAAGAGGACAAAATGAAACACTGCCCCAAGATTCAGGTCATTGATATCTCGATGATCTTGGCAGAGGCGATCCGAAGAACGCACAACGGTGAATCCGTGTCCTACCTGTTCAGCCACGTCCCGCTATAGGCCCAGACGTGAGGTGTGGAGCAGGCCTGCTCGGGCCGCTGCCTTGTGTGCGTTTGCCTGACTTTAGTTTTAGGACTCAGCAATCCTAGGATAATGCAAAAGCGTCCGATCTTTGTACCCTGCAAGATCCATTGTTTCCCTCCTCTCAAGCTCAAGACCATTTACTTCTGGTTTGGGAGGGGGAGGGGGAGGGTGGTGGTTATCTGATCTTTTTACGTGAACTGTCCTTAAGGTCATCTTGGCTCATTCTGACAGGTGACCTTTCTTTTGTTTTACCAGTACTCCGAGGCCACAACTTTCAAGTATGTAATTCCACTGCGGAAGGTCATAGTCTATTTCGAGGTCGCCAAAGGTGACTTCAGATTAAAGCCTTCTGTGTAAATACTGATAATGCCTATGGACATTTGGGTCAAACCCTGTATACAGAATTAGCCTTTTCCTTCCGAGTGCACCTTAGAAAATTTATAATACCCTGAATTCGGTTGGGTTTTTTTTTTGGTTTTTAGTAACCAGGTTTCAAATAAACCTTTGTTATCATGCTCAATTTGACCAAATTTTAGGTAGCTTCAGAGGGCTGCTGACACATTTACTTTCAGATAAACATTAGACATTATCACAAGCAATTCAGCATTTCTTTGGTTGTTGTTGCCACTGCTGAGAAACGCATTATAACTGCCACTTACCTGAAATGTCACGTTCTGAAATTCCAAAATTATGTTCAGCAATGGATCTAATTGAGAAAGTGTCAAGATAGACCCTACAGGCTCGCTGGTGCCACTCACGCTGTGCTCTGGCCATCCGAGGCGGACAGCTCTGCAAGCAGCAACTCCGTCCTACCATCTTGTTTTATGGCCTCTTTTTAGCTCTAGCTTTTACTTCGCCTTCTTTCCAATAATCTCACGTTGTGGGTTTCCACCAAAACCAAGACTCCCCTAAGTTCCCTCAGGCTTACTAGTGTCTGTTCGTTATTTGTTCCTGACATCATAAAAAGGCGAATTTTTGTGAGTACCACCAAATGCATATTTAAACATCACCTCCTTCGTTTTGATTTAATAGTCTTTTGCCTTTTGTAATCAGAAGTAGCAGGTCTCCTAGACAACTGATTGTTTTAACTAAAACTGTTACATGAAAAATGTGGGTAAGAAAGGCCTACAAAGAAAGTACAAATAAGTAAGCATTAATTGCTTCATTGAGATAAGGTTCAAGTGGTGGCCCAAGAGTGATCATGGAGGCAAAGATTGCTTTATCCACAGATGGCGCTTGACAGCATCTTCCTCAGTGGGGTGCATCCCTAAGGCGAGCTTTGACTTCCCATGAGTCTTGGTAGCTGCGCACTGGTGCACAACCAACTAAATTCTTCAGCCCAGAAAGAAGAGAATTTGCCTGCGTAGACAAAGGCTGGGAATAATAACAATCCCTCCCTTCTGCTGAATCTTAAAACTTGAAGAGAGGAAATTGCCTGATCTAAGTTTTGCAGGTGGCAAAACCAAATCTTTAAGTCACTTGAACAGCAATTTTTAAGATTTCAAACTTCAGTCCAGCAGAGGTTGAAGTTTAGCAAGTATCGTGTTGGTCATTGCCGAGACTGGCATTTTGCTGTACCTTAAAATGGTTTTTGAGAAAAACAATGGCATTCTAGCCTGGTAGAGTCAGCTACGCGATACCGATTGGCTCTACCTAGGAAGAGTTGACTTGATAATGTAAAGAGCCTCCTTAGATGTATGTAATTTTTAGTTTTGATAAATGAGTGATATCTATTTCTTGGAATTTCTATGCAAAGACAGATGAAAACGTAGTTACAGACACACGCAGGTAGACGGCCTTGGCATATAAGCGTAGACATGTTGACATGACTGACGAGAGGTGATTTAAACATGATCATTTCGTCATCAGATTGAGTCTAAGATACAGAGCTAGTTTTAAAATAATCCTCAGATAAAAATCTGCACTGTCATCGAATTAACTGACTTTTTCTCTCTTTTGGCCTCACTTTTTGTTTTCAAGTAGTTCTGCTATATTCACTAATTCGACTAGACTTGGCCATACACGGGGGCGATGTAGACCTCAACCATTTGATGGTTTCAGCTCCGGAAAGATGATGGGAGTGGCCTCAGGAGCGGCCCGATCGCAGAACTTGCGTATCCCTTGCCCCTGGTGTGCAAGCATTCAGGGAAACCACCCAGTGTATCGGTTCTGTCCAACTCTGCCAAATGGCGCTGGACTCACGGATATCTAGCCGAAAAGGGGAGCCAGAGAAGTACACGCATACCAAAGCTGCTCGTCCTCCAACTTAAATGATATTAATCAACCTGCAGATAATTCATACTAGAACTTGCCTTTGTTAGATGTCCCTTAGATTCAGGAATGTATCATTTTCAGTGCTTGTATTGGTTTAGAACATACGATTTTAAGATCATCCACCACTGTACTAAAACATTTCAATAAAATCATGCTACTTCTTTCTATCAAAAAAAACAAAAAAAAACCTCTTGCTGTGTAGAGATAGGGGGACACATTCAAAATCATAAAATCCATCTACAGTAGACACATGGAGAATGTCATCCTCAACAGGGAAGGGTTCAGAGCTTTTTCCCTAAGATCAGGAACAGGACAGAGATGCCCACCATCACCATTGTTCTTCACCATAGTGCTAGAAGTCCTAGCCTCCACAATCAGACAACAAAGAGAAGGAAATATCATCCAACTCAGCAAAAAAGTCAAACTTTCACTCTTCACACACCACAAGATACTTTAAGTTCTAATCCCAAAGATTGTTTTGAAAAGTTGCTAGAACTGATTCTAGAATTCAGCAAAAGTGGAGCATGTAGAATCAATACAAGGAAGTCAGTGTCTTTTCTCTTTAGCACAAATGAAAGAGAAAAGATGAAAATCAAGGCCTGGAGGCAATTTATAATTGCACCAGAAATCATCAGGTATTGAGGAAAAATCCTAACCAAAGAGGGGTGGATGTAGAGTCTAAACATTCCATAACACTTATGAAAGACAGTATGGAAGATACAAGTGGATAGAAAATATTTACTCTCATAGATTAGAAGAATAAGCATTGATAACATATCTATGCTACCAAGAGCAAGTGACACATTCAAAGCCCATCTGTATAAAAATATCACCAGAATTTTTCACAGAGCTAGAGCAAATGATCAGAGAATTTTTGGGGAATCTCAAGGATCTCACATAGTGAAAGCAATCCTGAAAAAGTAAAGCAAAGCTGGAGTATCCTGATTCTGGTTGTCAAGATAAATTAAAATGCTGATATCATCAGGACAGTATGCCACTGACACCAATACAGACATATAGATATATACAAAAGATGGAAAACCCAGAAATGGACCCTGAACTCTGAGGTCAAAAAATCTTGACAAAGCAGGAAAGAATATCCAATGGAAAAAATGAAAGTCTCTTCAACAAATGGTGTTGGGAATATTGGAGACACACATGCAGAAGAATCAAAGGGGACACTTTTCTTACATCATTCACAACAATGGACTCAAAGTTGATGAAGGACCTAAATGTGAGTCAGGAAACCATCAGAATCCTCAGGAGAACACAGGCAGCACCTTTTCTTACCTCAGCTGCAACGACTTCTGGACGTGTCCCCAGAGGCAAGGGAAAGAAAAGGAAAATGAAAAAAAAAAAAAAAGAAAAGGAAAATGAAGTATGGGGACAACATCAAGGAAAGAGCATTTTTACAGCAAAGGAAACACTCAAAGTAATTGAAAAGCAACCAACAGAATGGGAGAGGATACCTGGAAATGTCTTATCAGATTAAAGGCTCGAATTCAAATCTAAAATAAACTTAGTCTCAACACTCACCAAAGATATATAAATATATATATCTCCCATCAGAATTGGGCAGAAGTTGTGAATAGACTTCCTGTCCTGTCCTGAGGTCCCACATCACACCATATATTAGGGAGCTCATCCACATGCAAAACAAAATTCATTTTATCTCCTAGATCTGCCATATATCAAACAAAATATTAGAACAAAGAATCTGACGGAAAACAGGGGAAAGTGCTATGCCCCAGAGTCGAAGATTACCACAGAAATTAGGCAATAATAAAATAAAACATATTGAAATCAGTCAACAAGGAGAAAAATATTTTGTTTGCATATACATAGTCAACGAGGAAAATCATTGCAAAAAACACTTAGAAATAAGTAACAATTTCAGGGAAAATTCAGGATATCAAATCAACAGAGAAAATCAAGTTAAATTCTACACACTAACAACAAATTTTCTGTATAAATTTACAAAACATTCACTTTTATACTGCTATCAAAAATAAGCATTTATGATTAAACTTCACTAGAATAGAAAAATACTCTTAAAATGAATATATTTATGAAAGACTTTTAAAAGGTACAGAGAAAGGCACAGATAAATACGTTGATGGATTAGAACATCATAAATCCACTGTGAAACCAAAAGGAAGTGATCTACAGTTGTGAAGTAATGCTTGTATATAACTTGTAAAGAATTGATCAGAGTCTGGAGCTGACTATATAGTCAGAGGACATGCAAATAGGGCCCTCCCTCTAGTGATTAAACCAGCCCAGCCCCGACACTGCAACTGGGAGAGGAGGCCCAGCCCCAGGATCCCAAGGTGACCCGATTCAGGGATCAGGACACAACACAGACAAATCACCATGGAGTCTGTGCTCAGCTGGGTTTTTCTTGTCACCATTTTAAAAGGTAATTCATGGAGAACAAGAGACCTTGAGTCTGTGAGTGGAGGTAAGTGAGAGAAACAGGGGATGTGGGACAGTTTCTTGACCAGGATGTCTTCTGTCTGCAGGTGTCCAGGGTGAGGTGCAGCTGGTGGAGTCTGGGGGAGACCTGGCGAAGCTTGAGGGGGTCCCTGAGACTCTTGTGTGGCCTCTGGATTCACTTTCAGTAGCTACAGCATGAGCTGGGTCCTCCAGGCTCCAGGGAAGGGGCTGCAGTGGGTCGCGTACATTAACAGTGGTGGAAGTAGCACAAGCTACACAGATGCCGTGAAGGGCCGATTCACCATCTCCAGAGACAATGCCAAGAACACGCTGTAGCCGCAGATGAACAGCCTGAGAGCCAAGGACACGGCCATGTATTACTGTGCAGACAGAGTGAGGGGACCTCAGTGTGAGCCCAGACACAAACCTCCCTGTGGAAGGGGATCAGGACAACCCGGGGGTGCGCACTCCTCGCTACTTCTATCTTGGAGGCCTAAGAGCAAGTGCAGAGGGAAACTGTGGGTAGGTTTCCTGTCAGGGGCTGGGCTTCCTCTCCATGGATTAGTTTCCCCCAGGGAGTCTCTCTGAACACTTGATTGTGTGTTTACCTATTCAGCCTCTTTCTTAGAGCCTTAGGATTCAAAGATAGGGCTTGCACTTACTTGTACTTAACTTTTCCTGACCAGAAGTATTAATCAGTTACAAATAACTCCATTCAAATCATCTGAACATTTTCATGAGTCCTAATGACACTCACTGTGGATCACAGGACCCTAAGCTAACATGCTGTCTTGCAACATCACAGTATAAAGGAAACTCCAATCAACACAATAGAAAAGAGATGTTCTACAAAAAAGTTAAAATGTCTGGGGGGTGAGAGATATTCCCAGCATGACATGGTAGGGATGTGGGCACAGAGGTCACTTACACACACACACACACACACACACACACACACACACACACACAATCATGAGAGTATAAGCTTTTATCACCTTCACCTTCATGTCTGTTGGGAGCCAGGCAGGCCTCTCATTATGTCATAAATGCCTGGATGGTGCCATGGAAGGACACTGGCTCAGGTTTTGTGTTGTGGGTCAGTGGTGGGGATTTGGTCCTGCTCCACGGGGGGCTTGAGTGGAGTCAGTGTCCCAACTGTATCAAAAGATGGAACTCCTCGGTTATTGTTTCATTTCTTATCCTTTGGGTGGAGGAGATGAACGGGGATGGAATGTCAGGGAGCTATCAGGCAATAAAGAATGCACATGGTGCGAGTAATAATTTCACTAAACAAGCATCAAACTGGGAAGACAAAAGAAAGACATGGTCATTCTGAGTAGACACATGCCTGAGTCACAGGAAAACAAGGTGGATAAAATATGGAAGCAGCATGAAACCTAAAATGATAATACAAATATGCCAAGATCCTACCAGTTCTCAGATGGAAGCTGTCCTCTCCCCACAGTCACCAGCTGCTTTTGAAGGTCATGTGTACTCCGTGTACCCAGAGACCAGAAACTTCTACTGAATCCATGAGGATCCTCAGTGTGAGGAGCTGGATTGGAGGACCTTTGACCTGCAGGGAATAACTCATGGATCCTTCGGGTGCAGACATCAGCTCATTGTGTGTGACCTCAACCATCCCCGTGTTCGAACATAATACTCATAGGATGTGGGGAGTGGGTGGGGCCTTAGGGGTGCAGTTAGATCAGAAGGTGCAGCCTCATTGTCGGAGCAGCCCTTATAAGCTCGGACTGGGAAAGTTCCCTGCACCCTGGCCCCACGTAAGGTGATGGGGAAAGGATGGGGTAGGATGTGGGTGCTCTCCAGACACCACCACTTCCTGCACCTGGACCTCAGACACCCAGACTCCAGATCTGTGAGAATTTGTGTCTGTTGTTTGATCTTCCCAGTCCATCTACGATGTTCCAGCTTGGGGCATGGGCTAAAGTCATTTTTTCTTTTTTTAAATTGAATTTACCAACATTCACTATACCCTCAGTGTTCATCACATCATGTACCCTCCTTAACACCCATCACACAGTTACCCCATTCCCCACCTCCTCCCGTCCACTGACCCTCAGCTTTTGTTCCCCAGAGTTATGTGTGTCTCCTGATTTGTCTTCCTCTCTAGTCTTACCCCACTAAGGTTCACTTCTTCCCCTATAGTGTCTTTCTTTTCTTAATAATAAATTTATTTTTTATTGGTGTTCAATTTCCCAACATACAGGAAAACACCCACTGCACATTCCATGAAGTGCCCCCCTCAGTGCCCGCCACACGGTCACCCCCACTCCCGCCCTCCTCCCCTTCCACCACCCCTACTTCGTTTCCCAGAGTTAGGAGTCTTTATGTTCTGTCTCCCTTTCTGATATTTCCTACCCAATTTTCTCCCTTCCCCTCTATTTCATTTCACTATTATTTATATTCCCTCCCAATGAATGAGACCAAATAATGTTTGTCCTTCTCTAATTGACTTATTTCACTCAGCGTAACACCCTCCAGTTCTGTCCATGTCGAAGCGAATGGTGGGTATTTGTCGTTTCTAATGGCTGAGTAATATTCCATTGTATACATAAACCACATCTTCTTTATCCATTCATCTGTCGATGGACACCGAGGCTCCTTTCACAGTTTGGCTATTGTGGACATTGCTGATAGAAACATCGGGGTGCAGGTGTCACGGTGTTTCATTGCATCTGAATCTTTGGGAAAAATCCAAAGCAGTGCAATTGCTGGGTCGTAGGACAGATCTATTTTTAACCCTTTGAGGAACCTCCACACAGTTTTCCAGAGTGGCTGCACCAGTTCACTTTCCCACCAACAGTGCAAGAGGGTTCCCTTTTCTCCACATCCTCTCTAACATTTGTTGTTTCCTGCCTTTTTTTTTAAAGAAATGTTCCTCTTTTTTTTATGATAGTCACAGAGAGAGAGAAAGAGGCAGAGACACAGGCAGAGGGAGAAGCAGGCTCCATGCACCGGGAGCCCGACGTGGGATTCGATCCTGGGTCTCCAGGACCGCGCCCTGGGCCAAAGGCAGGCGCCAAACCGCTGCGCCACCCAGGGATCCCATGGGGTGTGCAGGGGTGAGCCCCGTGGCCTCTCCTGGGGTCTTCCAGCTGTGGCTCTGGTTGTATTTCACTCTGGACAGGGATTGAGGACCCCCGCCCTAGAAGGGGGAGGACCCCTCCCCGTCCCTGGGCTGCATCCTGTTCTTGGCTGCCAGAGCTTTGTTGCCCCGATGCGGGTTCCGGGACCTTTCTGTCTCCTCTTTGAGGGCTGGTGGCGTTGGTGTGGTCTGGACCCGGCCTGGCAGGATCCAGGGATGGGTGCCTGGGGTCCTGGGGAGGGGGCCAGAGAAGACCCCCATTTTGCAGCAGCGCTGGGAAGGGTCTCGTTGGCCAGTCTGGGGGGGGTATCCTTGCCCGCAGGCCCATCTGTGCCCACACCTTCCTTCCCAGCACCCGGTGAGATGCCTTAGTCTGCGGGGGCAGGCTAAGGTCCCCTTTCCCCCTGTGTCTTATGGACGTCCTCTGGATCATCCCATCCCTGGCTGGTGCCTCTTGTGAGAGGGAGGGACCATGGGTCCGAGGGCCCAGGAGGCTGAGGACGGGTCCAGGGACCTGGAGAGACCCGTGCCCCTCCTCCCCCCAAGAAGCTCGGGGCCACTGGGACCTGGTTGCAGCCGCTGAGCTGTGGCATCACGACGGGGGAGGGGGAGGGGCTCCAAGGGACTTGTGCTTTCAGGTGACCCCCGCCCCTGCCTGGCCTCTTCCTTGTATTTAATTAAACCCTTTTTTAAACCCGAAAAAAAAAAATCTGTTAATCTGTTAATGTTAATCTTCCACATTGTCACTGCTGTGAGGTGGTATCTCATTGTGGTTTTGATTTATATTTCCCTGATGGTAAGTGATGCGGTGCATTTTCTCTTGTTCCTGTTGGCCATGTCCACGTCTTCCTCTGTGAGATTTCTCTTCATGTCTTTTGCCATTTCATGATTGGATTGTTTTTTTGCTGTTTCGTTTAATAAGTTCTTTATAGATCTTGGAAACTAGCCCTTTATCAGATACGTCATTTGCAAATATCTTCTCCCATTCTGTAGGTTGTCTTTTAGTTTTGTTGACTGTATCCTTTACTGTGCAAAAGCTTCTTATCTTGATGAAGTCCCAATAATTCATTTTTGCTTTGTTTCTTTTGCCTTCGTGGATGTATCTTGCAAGAAGTTACTGTGGCTTAGTTCAAAAGGGTGTTGCCTGTATTCTCCTCTAGGATTTTGATGGAATCTTGTCTCACATTTAGATCTTTCATCCATTTTGAGTTTATCTTTGTGTATGGTGATAGAGAGTGGTCTAGTTCCATTCTTCTGCATGTGGATGTCCAATTTTCCCAGCATCATTTATTTAAGAGACTGTTTTTCTTTCAGTGGATAGTTTTTCCTCCTTGATCGAATATTAGTTGACCATAAAGTTCAGGGTCCATTTCTGGGTTCTCTATTCTGTTCCATTGATCTAGGTGTCTGTTTTTGTGCCAGTACCACACTGTCTTGATGACCACAGCTTTGTAGTACAACCTGAAATCTGGCATTGTGATGCCCCCAGATATGGTTTTCTTTTTTAAAATTCCCCTGGCTATTCGGGGTCTTTTCTTATTCCACACAAATCTTAAAATAATTTGTTCTAACTCTCTGAAGAAAGTCCATGGTATTTTGATAGGGATTGCATTAAACGTGTAAATTGCCCTGGGTAACATTGACATCTTCACAATATGAATTCTGCCAATCCATGAGCATGGAATATCTTTCCATCTCTTTGTGTCTTCCTCAATTTCTTTCAGAAGTGTTCTATAGTGTTTAGGGTATAGATCCTTTACCTCTTTGGTTAGGTTTATTCCTAGGTATCTTATGCTTTGGGGAGCAATTGTAAATGGGATTGACTCCTTAATTTCTCTTTCTTCAGTCTCATTGTTAGTGTATAGAAATGCCACTGACTTCTGGGCATTGATTTTGTATCCTGCCACACTGCCAAATTGCTGTATGAGTTCTAGCAATCTTGGGGTGGAGGACTTTGGGTTTTCTATGTAGAGTATCACGTCACTGGCGAAGAGGGAGAGTTTGACTTCTTTACCAATTTGAATGCCTTTAATGTCTTTTTGTTGTCTGATTGCTGAGGCGAGGACTTCCAGTACTATGTTGAACAGCAGTGGTGAGAGTGGACATCCCTGTCTTGTTCCTGATCTTAGGGGAATGTCTCCCAGTGCTTCCCCAGTGAGAATGATATTTGCTGTGGGCTTTTCGTAGGTGGCTTTAAAGATGTCAGGGAATGTTCCCTCTATCCCTACACTCTGAAGAGTTTTGATCAGGAATGGATGCTGTATTTTGTCAAATGCTTTCTCTGCACCTAATGAGAGGATCATATGGTTCTTGCTTTTTCTCTTGCTGATACGGAATCACACTGATTGTTCTACGAGTGTTGATCCAGCCTTGTGTCCCGGGAATAAATCCTACTTGGTCATGGGAAATAATTTTCTTAATGTACTATTGGATCCTATTTGCTAGTGTCTTGATGAGAATTTTTGCATCCATGTTCATCAGGGATATTGGTCTGTAATTCTCCTTTCTGGTGGGGTCTTTGTCTGGTTTCGGAATTAAGGTGATGCTGGCCTCATAGAACGAATTTGGAAGTACTCCATCTCTTTCTATCTTTCCAAACAGCTTTAGTAGAATAGGTATGTATGGTTTCTTCTTTAAACGTTTGATAGAATTCCCCTGGGAAGCCATCTGGGACTTTTGTGTCTTGGGAGGTTTTTGATGACTCTTTCAATTTCCTCCCTGGTTATTGGCCTGTTCAGGTTTTCTATTTCTTCCTGCTCCAGTTTTGGTAGTTTGTGGCTTTCCAGAGATGCACCCATTCCTTCTAGATTTCCTAATTTATTGGCGTAGAGCTGTTCATAATATGTTTTTAAAATCGTTTGTATTTCCTTGGTGTTGGTAGTCATCTCTCCCTTCTTATTCATGATTTTATTAATTTGAGTCTTCTCTCTCTTCTTTTTAATAAGGCTGGCTTATGGTTTATCTATCTTATTAATTCTTTCAAAGAACCAACCCCTGGTTTTGTTGATCTGTTCCACAGGTCTTCTGGTCTCGATTTCATTGAGTTCTCCTTGAATCTTTATTAACTCTCTTCTTCTGCTTGGTGTAGGATCTATTGGCTGTTTTTTCTCTAGCTCCTTTAGGTGTTAGGTTAGCTTTTGTATTTGAGTTCTTTCCAGTTTTTGTCTGGATGCTTGTATTGCAATGTATTTCCCCCTCCATACTGCTTTTGCTGTGTCCCAAAGATTTTTGAACGATGTATCTTCATTCTCATTATTTTCAAAGAGCCTTTTTAATTCTTCCTTAATTTCCTGGTTGACCCTTTCATCTTTGAGCAGGATGGTCCTTAACCTCCACGTGTTTGAAGTCCTTCCAAACTTCTTGTTGTGGTTTAGTTCTAAATTGAAGGCTTTATGGTCTGAGAATACACAGGGGATGATCCCAATCGTTGATATCGGTTCAGACCCAAGTTGTGACCCATTATATGGTCTATTCTGGAGAAAGTTCCACGTGCACTTGAGAATAATGTGTATTCAAACTAGTTGAGTTTGGATGAAAGGTTCTGTCAATATCTGTGAAATCCATCTGGTCCAGTGTATCATTTATCATTTCAGCAGGAGATGCCTGCTGTGCTGATTTTCAGGTGTTAGCACTTGGGGAGCTGTTCAGCCCCCTGCCTTGTGCAGGGCTCAGTGAAAGATATTTATCCTGTTTATCTGGTGAGGTCAATGTGAGGCTCAGTCGGGATTGTTTATCCTGTGAGGAGAAACAACCACAGTGCTGGTGGCCAGCTCTGGAGCCCTGGATTCAGCTCCCACAGTAACTACTGAGCTCTCAGTCTGCAGGGGCCTGGATGCTCCAGAGGTGGGGCCACTGATCTGTTCAACTCAGAGCAGGAGCGTCCTTGCTGTCCTGTGTCCTCCTGGCCTCTGCCTGTCCTGGGGGGAGGTCGGATCCTGGGCTGTGTCCCCAGTGCCCTGTGCTACCAGGCCTGCACTGTAAGATTTATGCTCCCAGCCAGGCAGCCCGCCCTCCATGTTGCTGCTGCCTGAGGCCCTCTGAGCTGCTCTTGGGTCTGCGCAGCCCCCTCCGCACGGGGCCCTGCCCGAGCCCCTCAGAGCTGCTCCCGGGTCCAGCCATGCACGCCCTGCAGCCCTTTAGGGAACTTGTCCATGGGGTGTGGCATGATCTCCCTGGGGCACAGGTGATCTGTTAGTGTCCCAGGGAGCCTGAGAGCATCACGCCCCTCATGGCATCCTGCTCTAACTCCCTGCAAGCACCTTTCTTCCCAGGAAGATTGGTGAAGCTCCTGCTTCCCCAGGACAGGGCTTTCCTGTCCTGGGTGCACTCGCCTCAGCCTTAGCCTACCTCCTCATAGGGCCCCTCCCCCTTGAATGCCTTTTGTTTCTTTATTTCTTTTTTTCCCTGTCTTCCTACCTTGATAGAAGTGTGAAATCTTCTCACTGTAGCATTCCAGTTGTTCTATCTTTAAATCTTAGTCAAATTTGTAGATTTTCAGGATGGTTTCAAGGTTATCTAGGTAATTTTGTGGGGACAGGTGACTGGGGACCCTACTCTTCTGCCATCTTGCCCCTCTGTCCCTTATCGTCTCTTTCAATATGAATGAGACCATATCATTGCCTTTCTGTGATTGATTTATTTCTCTCAATATAATACCTCCAGTTCCATCCATGTTGAAGGAAACATTATTTCATGTTATTCATGATGTCTGACAGCTATATAATATCCCATTGTATATATAAAGCACATCTTTTTGTCTATTTTTTATTAGAGTGCGATTTGCCAACATATAGCATAACACCTAGTGTTCATCCCATCAAGTGCCCCACTCAGTGCCCATCACCCAGGCACCCCATCCCCCACCTACCTCCCCTTCCTCTACTTCTTGTTTGTTTCCCAGAGTTAGGAGTCTAATGTTCTGTCTCCCTCTCTGATTTTCCCGCTCATTTTCCTTCCATTCCCCTATCATCCCTTTCACTATTTTTATTATCCCCAAATGAATGAGCCAATATAATGTTTGTCCTTCTCTAATTGACTTATTTCACTCAACATAATATGCTACAGGTCCATCCACATCGAAGCAAATGGTGGGTATTCATCCTTTCTAATGCCTGAGTAATATTCCTTTGTATACATAGACCATAGCTTCTTTATCCATTCATCTGTCAATAGACACTGAGGCTCCTTCTACTGTTTGGCTGTTGTGGACTTTGCTGCTGTGAACATTGAGGTGCAAGTGTCCCTTTATTCATTAAATCTGTGTCTTTTTATTCTTAGTGAAAAGGAATAAAGGGGAAAAGAGAAAAAATAAGTGCGAAATATCAGAAAGGGAGACAGAACATGAAAGACTGGTAACTCTGGGAAAAGAACTAGGGGTGGTGGAAGGGGAGGTGGGCGGGGGGTGGGGGTGACTGGGTGATGGGCACTGAGGTGGGCATTTGACGGGATGAGCACTGGGTGTTATTCTATATGTTGGCAAATTGAACACTTATAAAAATAAATTTATAATAAAAATTAATAAATAAATAAATCTGCGTCTTTGGTGTAAATTCCCTTAAATGCAATGGCTGGGTCCTGGAGTTGCTCTATTCTCACTTTTTCATGACATTCCATTCTATTTTCTGGTGTGCCTCAACAAGCCTGAATTCCCACCAATACTGGAAGAGGGTTCCACTTTCTCAATATCCTCCCTTATATTTATTATTTCTGGATTTGTTACTTTATCCATTCGGAGTTTTATAAGTGGGATCCTAGTGTGGTTTGCATTTGTTTTTCCATGATGACAAGTCATGTGGATCATTTTTCTCATCTCCCTGTTATCCATTTGACGGTCTTCTTTGGAGAAGGCCTGTTCATGTATTCTCCCTATTTCCTGACTGGATTCATTGTTTTGTTGGGTGCTGAATTTGTTAAGGAAATATCTTGTCCTATTCTGTAGGTTGCCTTTCATTTTGTCACCTGTTGCATTGTTTTACAGATTCTATGTTGATGAAGTCCTAATAGTTTATTTTTCCCTTTGTTTCCTATGTCTTGTGAGAGGTGCCTTGCTAACAGTCACTGCAGCTGAGGAAAAAAGTTGGTACCTGAATTCGCCTCTAGGATTTTGATGAATTACTGTCTCAGATTTCGGTATTTCATCCATTTTGAGATTACCTTTGTGTTTGGTGTAGCTGAATGGTCCACTTTCATTCTTATGCAGGTGGATGTCCAATTGTTTTCACATCCATTTACTGATGAGACTCTCTTTCATTAGATATTTTTTTCTTTCTTCTTGAGGAGTAGTTGTCCATACAGTTGAGGGTCCATTTCTGTGTTCTCTGCTCTGTTCCATTGATCTATGTGTTGTTTTTGCCAGTACCAGGCTATCTTGATGATAAAGACCTTATAATAGAGCTTGTCTGCAAACATAGTGATGCTTTCCAGCTGTAGTTTTGTTTCTGTTTTTTTCCCCAAGATGTTTCTACCTGTTTGACGACTAAGAAAAAAAATTGAAGAAGACACAAAGAGATGGAAAACATTCCATGCATACGGATATGAACAATGAATATTTTCAGGACACTTGTGTTGCTTAGAGTTTTAGTGTCTGCAATTGGCTCAGGTTGTGACCCTGGGGTCCTGGGATTTTGTCCTGCATCAGGCTTTTGTAAGGGAGCCTGCTTCTCCCTCTGCCGATCTCTCTGCATCTGTCTCCAACTCTCCTGAATAAAGAAATAAATTTTAAAACAAAAACAAAAATAAATACTGTAAAAATCTCTATGCTACTCAGACCCTTCTACATATTCAATG
Source organism: Vulpes lagopus (assembly GCF_018345385.1). NCBI lineage: Eukaryota > Metazoa > Chordata > Mammalia > Carnivora > Canidae > Vulpes > Vulpes lagopus. Next base: position 74,625,256 of record NC_054829.1, read on the forward strand.
CAATCCTTATCAAAACATCCTGGACATTTATCACAGAGTATGAACATATAATCCTAGGATTTTTATGGCACACACAGAGATATTAGGGACATATTGATGCTCTGAAATTTTTCTGCTGTATTTGTTGTGAGAAGTATTAGGTAACCACCCTCATCCAGTGAAGGGTGCATTCCTGACCTGGAACTTGGACTTATGTGTTGCAAACCATAGGTATCTGACAAAAAGTCATAGTAGACGCATAGAAGGAGAACAATGATACAAGAGAGCCAGAGATACTCAGAGACTTTAGAACACCAGTTTAAGGATGTTCTTTTACAACGTTTCCAGAGGATGATGATGTGATGACCCAGTGGGATTTGTGTCTCAGCATCACCTTACAGGGTTGTGTTGAACTGATGGCTGTTAGGTGTGTCCATTGTCACTGGATGAAATTTGGTGTCCCGTGTCCTCATTTCAACCCACCTGCATCTGTGACTCTCCCTCTGGACATGAGATAAGTTTCCCTTTAGGATTTCCTCAATAGAACCCCTCATGGGTCCTACACGACTTATTTGGCCTTTATCATTTTATTTAAATGCAATCATTTTTGTCATGGAATTTGTAACAACCAAGTAACATGACCTGGTTATGTCAATATATAACAGCTCTACCATCATATTCCATAGTCTACATGTGAACTTACATGACAGTGAAGCTATTTCAGGGAAGGTAAGTCCATTCATGGTCAGCAAGTCAGGGGAGCATCTCTGAATGCTAGAAGCAGGGCATTGGTTGGCTGTGATGATTTCATCAACATTTATACAAATAGCAGCTGTCCCCAGACATGAACACTCAGAAAATAGATGTGAGATGATGGAGGAAGGGATGGAGCATACAGTTTCTCTTGCAGTGTGCAGCCCTGGACCTGAGCTGGGCTTACATCGATGTCTAAATGCACAGTGCAGTTGGAAATGGATTGTTATCATTTGCTGTTGGTGTTGTTTCCTCTGTAGATGCTCACACCCCACCTTGTTGAGGCCTGTCTTGGGGTTTTGTGACTTCCTGGCTGCATTGGAGAGCCGTTATGGACATGGCCTCTTATCTCTAGCCTGAGATTGAATGTTTGCACCCCGGAGTCTTCAGGGAGCCCTCATAGGAGAGCCATTTCTGTCCTCAGTTGACATCTGAATCACGTGTTCACCATACCTGTCTCTGAGCTGGTTTATCTCAGGCACATGAATGGGTCTCTAAATGACAATATGAAAGGCTCCTGTAATATGGACCTGGGCTGGTCCTCTGAGGGGGTGACACAAAAGCGGGTCTACTTCCTGCCTGCTCGTCTCAGAATAGAGGTCACAGGACCACAGAGCATTCAGTTTATGGAAACAAAGCACAACGCCTGCACTCAGACCCAATCTTCACACGTCTTCAGGTTCCTTTCCTTCTTAACCATCCATCACATGGTGCCACTTTTTCTTCTTGGCACTCAGGGGGTCCTTGGATCCAGGAAATTTCCCTATTTTTCCATTTGAGCACCATCATGTGAGGTTTGTCCCCCGCAGGAGTAGAATTCTACCAGTATATATGTTCCTCTCTTGTCCTTAAAAATCCTTGACAGTAGCGTCTGCAAGCAACCTCCCTCCTGCTGTCCTCTTCATGGTTTTATCTCCCCAATGTCAACACCGCACAGCTCCAACACTCCAAAACCTGCTCAGTATTCTATTAGGAGTTTTTCTGTTGTTTTTTCACCTCTGATCAATTTCATGGATGTTCGAAATGATTCAATAACTATCCAGCTGTTCCAGGGATGTGACAAGCCCTGAGTCCCCTAAATCTTCTGACATGTTAACTTCTCTCTTCCATATTTTCTTATACTAAAGATGGTGTGGTGAATTTTTTCTGATTTATATGTTGGAGGTGAACTTAGCACCCTGGTGTTTTGTTTCAGAGTATCGCTAACTTATTTTCGCCCCTACTCTGATTCTGGATCCTAAGGACTCATTTTTGTTTGTACAAGCCTACTGAGTATTTTACTAATATTATATTATGTTTCAAGAAGTAATTATAGACATAAGTGGTCCATGCACATAAGATCATCCAACAAGTGACATAAGGAGCAATGCACCACCTAGCCATGAGACCGGGGCTTCAAGAGGGCACAGATGCTCCCAAAGGGCCAGAATTGCAGGAATATTATTGGCAGATCTCCATGTCTCTGTGCAAGTGACACAGTTGCAATTTCGGTGGTAGGCTCTGCTTGCAGTCTTCCTGATGCATATGATCCATTCAAAGATGGAAAGGTGGTGGTACCTGGGTGCTCAGCAGTTTAGTGCTGCCTTCAGCTCAGAGGCAGATCCTGGAGATCAGGGATCAAGTGCCACATCAGGCTCCGTGCATGGAGCCTGCTTCTCCCTCTGCCTGTGTCTTTGCATCTCTCTCTCTCTCTCTCTCTCTCTCTCTCTCTCCCTGTCTCTCATGAATAAATAAATAAAACATTAAAAAAAACAAAGATGGAATGGGTCAATTTGGAAACAGAAGTCCTGTATGCAGCCTACAGGGTCAGGGGGACTGATCTAAGAAAACCAAAATTATGGTTGATCAGAGGCACAAATTGAAATTGGTTTAAAACTGAAATTTACTGCTGCATTTGTTATCAAAAATACCTGATAAATCCATAAAAGGGTTCATGGTAGATAGTTTTCTTCTCTTAAATGGAATATAGTATCTGAATGTAAAAAGAATTCATGAAAAACTTACAGTTGCAAGGCAGCACTATATTGTTAGTTTAGGAGGGATAAGAAAATAGAAATATAGGGTATACAATGGAAAATGTTCATTCTGACACGAGTTTATTATATCCCAAACTCTGCTAGAATGAGCTCATTCTTCATCAGGTAAGCTCATCAAAGCGATTACAGAAGATCACAGAGTTAACTGCAGTGAAACACAGTGACTGAGTTGTTAGAGACTTACAAATAGAACTTCATTACCTGAAACCCTCTGAAATTCAGCTAAATTCGAAATTTAGAATTGCAGGAATATTATAGGCAAGACTCCGTGTCTTTGTGAAGTGGACACAGGCGTCTTTTGGTTGATGGGCTCTGCTGGCAGTCTTCCTGTTGCATGTGATCCATTCAAAATTGCAATGTGTTAGATATGGAGACAGAAGACAAGTCCTGTACATAGCCCATAGGGTCAGGGGGAAGAATCTGAGAAATTCAAATTTAAGGTTGATTAAAGGCACAGATTGAAAAGAATTGAAACTGAATTTTCCTACCACATTTGTTACCAAAATACCTGATCAAACTGTAGAAGTGTTCAAGGGTAGATACTATTTGAATGTAAAAGGAATTCATCAAAAACTTACAGTGGAAAGGCAGCATTGCACTGTTCATTTAGGAGGGATAAGAAAAATAGAAATATAGTCTATACAATGGAAAATGTTCATCCAGACACCAGTTTATTTTATCCCTAAATCTGCATGAATGCAGCTCATTCTGTATCATGTAAGCTCATTAGGACCATTACAGAAAACCACAGATTTGACTGGAGTGGACACAGTGACTGAGTTGATAGAGAGTTACAAATCCAACTGCATTAATTGAAATCTGCTGAAATTCAGCTAAATTCTAAATTTAGCAAAATCATGTGATCCTCAATATAGGAGGGGTCCACATTTCTAAGTAACCCTGCCACTCTGTCATTCAGGTGATTCAAGAGGGCCAGTAAGTCCTGTGGAGAGGAGCACAGGCCAAGATTCTGACTCACTGAAATGTGCCCAAGGGCAAATCACAAACCCTCTATAATTTAAGGGGTAGGATAAAATCACTGTATGGGGAAACCTGACACCTAAAAAAACAAGATTTCTGTGCAAATATCATTACAAAGTACGACATGAACAAAAAGTCTGAAGTCTGGGATATTACCTAATAACATAGTTTCTCAAACTAGTCAATATGAACACACAAAGGCAGTCACATCTGTTCTGGTCACAGCAGTTTGACACAAATGATCCCAAGCTGAGTATGTTTTGAGAGGACATGTATATAAGGGCCTCCTTCCATGGACTAAAACAGCCCAGACCTGAACCTACATGTAGGACAGGAGCCCCAGCCCCAGGACCCATAGGTAACCCCATTCAGTGATCAGGTGAGGATACAGACAACTCACTATGGAGTCTGTGCTCAGCTGCATTTTTCTTGACGCCATATATATATATATATATATATATATATATATTTCAATATGCCAACATATAGCATAACACCCAGTGCTCATCCCATCAACTGCCCTCCTCTGTGTCTGTCACCCCATCACCCCAAACACCTACCCACATCCCCTTCCACTATCCCTTGTTCTTTTCCCAGATTTAGGAGTCTCTCGTGTTCTGACTCCCTCTCTGATATTTCCCACTCACTTTCTCTGCTTTAGCATTTATTCCCTTTCACAATTTTTTTATATTCCCCAAATGAATGAGAACATATGTTTGTAATTCTCCTATTGACTTACTTCACTCAGCATAATATCCTCCAGCTCCATCCACATTGAAGCAAATGGTGGGTATTTATCATTTCTAATAGCTGAGTAATATGCCACTGTATACATAGACCACATATTTTTTTATCCACTCATCTGTCAATGGATACCAAAGCTCCTTCCACAGTTTAGCTATTGTGAACATTGCTACTATAAACATTGAGGTGCAGGTGTCCTGCCATTTCACTGAAACTGCATCCTTAACGCTATTTTAAAAGATAATTCATGGAGAACAACACAACTTGAGTATGTGAGTGGAGATGAAGTGAGAGAAATGGGATGGGCAACAGTATTCTGACCAGGATGTCTTCTGTCTGCAGCTGTCCAAGGTGAAGTACAGCAGCTGGAGTCTGGGGGAGACCGAGTGAAACCTCAGGGGTCCCAGAGACTCTCCTGTGTGGCCTCAAGGTTCACCTTCAGTAGCTACAGCATGCATTGGCTCCATCAGTCTCCTGGGAAGGGGCTACAGTGGATCACATACATTAGCAGTAGTGGAAGCAGCACATACTATGCAGATGCTGTGAAGGGTTGATTCGCCATCTCCAGAGACAAAGACAAAAACATGCTGTATCTGCAGATGAACAGCCTGAGAGCCCAGGACATAGCCCTGTATTACTGTGCAGATGCAGTGAGGGGATGTCACTGTCAGCCCACACAGAAACCTTCCTGCAGGGACTAACACATCGATGAGCTATAGGGGCTCTCATGTCACCAGGGAGTGCTCAGGTCACCAGACCCTATTCAGGACAGCAGAGGTGCAATGGAACCAGGATGTACAGGTGAAGGTTCAGGAAAATATTTATTTTCATTTGACTAAAATACAAAAATAAGCTCTTTTGGGTTGAAAACTGGATTAATACAGTTTGTAATATTTTATTTATATTATTGCTGTTAATGTTAGTTTTATGATACAATAATATTTTTAACTATAATTATTTTTTATTATTTTTATTAGAGTTCACTTTGCCAACATATAGCATAACACCCAGTGCTCACCCAGCCAAGTGCTCCCCTCAGTGCCTGTCACCCAGTCACCCCAACACTCCACCCACCTCCCCTTCGACTACCCCTTGTTCATTTTCCAGTTAGGTGTCTCTCATGTTGTGTCACCCTCACAGAAATTTTCACTCATCTTCTCTCCTTTCCCTTTATTCCCTTTCACTAATTTTTATATTCCCCAAATGAATAAGACCATAAATATTTTTCCTTTTCCAATTGACTTTTTTTTAATCAGCATAATACCCTCCAGGTCCATCCACATTGAAGCAAAAGGTGGGTATTTGTAATTTCTAATGGCTGGGTAATATTCCATTGTATACAAAGACCATATCTTCTTTGATACCATAATATTTTTAAATAAAATAGCTTTGTTTTTTGTTACATTAAATTAGCCAACTTATACTACATACTTCTTTTCTCATGTTCAATAATCCATCAGGTGTCTATAACAGTATTGATGACATCATTTGACTTCTTTAATGCACATCACACAATGACCCAGTAGACCCACTAACCTCCCCAGCATTATACCTCATTCTGTTTCCTATAGTTAATGGTTTCTCATGTTCTGTCTCCTTCTCTAATGATTCCCAGGCTTCCCAGCCTTAGCCAATGTTACCTTAAAAGGTTACATATATTCCACATTAGACAGAAATGATATGATAATTGTCCTCTGATTGACTTATTTTACTCAGCAAAAAACCCTCCAGTTCCATCAATATCACTGTAACTGGTAGGTATTTGATATTTCTGACGGCAGAGTAATATCCCATTGTATATATTCCACATGATATTTATCCTTTCTGTGGTGGACATCATATCTCTCTCCAAGTCTGGCTATTGTGTACTTTGCTGCTATGAACACTGGGGTTCAGGTGCCCTTTGCATCACTACATCTGTGTGCTTGGGGTAAATACTCAGTAATACAATTCCTAGAGCATATTCCATTCACAACAAAGGAAAGAACCAGAGGTAATACTCTCTGCCATAGATATAATTAAGAAGGATAAAGTAAAAAGTAAGAGCTCAAATACAGGATATTAATTTTAAAGTTACTAGTTCTGGGATCCCTGTGTGGCGCAGCGGTTTGGTGCCTGCCTTTGGCCCAGGGCCCGATCCTGGAGACCCGGGATCGAATCCCACGTCGGGCTCCTGGTGCATGGAGCCTGCTTCTCCCTCTGCCTGTGATTCTGCCTCTCTCTCTCTCTGTGACTATCATAAATAAATAAAAATTTTTAAAAAATTAAAAAAAAATAAAGTTACTAGTTCCATTTCAGGAAAGCTAAAACACACTACATTATAACTTAGTGTAGAAATGAACCAATTCAGTTAAAAATTTAAAATGATCAATGTGAGATAGGGTCTAAACTAGATGCTGTAACAGCCATAGTAAATGAGGTTGAATGGAGCATCGGTGACATAGAAGACAAGGTGATAGAAAGGAAAGAAGGTATGGAAAGTAGAGAAACACAAATAATGGACCACGAAAGGCTTGATAAATCACTAGTGCCATTAGTTCAAACTAAATTAAAATATTTAGGGCCCATGAAGGGAAGGAAGAGAGAGAAGGACAGAACATATATTTGAGAAAATTATAGCAAAGACTCTTTTTCTTTCTTTTTTTGAAAGATTTCATTTATGTATTCATGAGAGACATAGAGAGAGAGGCAGAGACATAGGCAGAGAGAGGAGCAGGCTCCATGCAGGGACCCTGATGTGGGACTTGATACTGTGTCTACAGGATCATACCCTGGGTCAAAGGCAGGTGCTGAACAGCTGAGCCACCCATGTGTTCCACCAGACTCTCTTTTTCAATAAAAAGACACATCCAGATTGAAAGTGAGGGAGTAAACTCCCACTAATCATGTCAATGGACGTCAAGAGGGAGGAAGAGGAGCAATACTCATAGGAGCTGATCTAGAATTTAAAACAAAGCCTATAATAAAGGATGAAAAAGGATCCTATATTATAAAAATTGTTTATCCAACAGAAGATCTACCTTTTCAAAATATTCACACTACTAACTTCGGAGAAGACAAGTGCACAAACCAATTAACCCTAAATTTAATGACACTCATGGCACTTACCTTTACAGCGGGGACTTCAATGTCCCCTGACATCAGTGAGAATCATCTAAGCAGAAGCTCAACAAGAAACAAGGGGTTTGAGAGACATACTGGATCACACATACTTCACAAGTATATCAGAGCATTTTTCCCAAAGCAGAATACACGTTCTTCTTTATTGCACATGGAAAATACACCAGAATTGGTCACATATGGTCACAACTCATGTGTCAAGTGGTACAGAACGGTTGAATTCACTCCATGCATATTTTCAGACCAATATGCTATGAAACAAGAAGTCAAACCCAATAAAACATGGAAGGCCCCTAAATGACAATGTGGTACCACCTCACAGCAGTGAGAATGGGGAAAATTAAGAAGACATGAAAGAACAAATGTTGAAGTGGATGTGGAGAAAGGAAACCTCTTGCATTCTTGGTGGGAATGTGAGTTGGTACAGTCACTTTGGAAAACTGTGTGGAGGTTCCTCAAAGATTTAAAAATAAACTGTCTTATGACCCAGCAATTGCACTGCTGGGGATTTACCTCAAAGATACAGATGCAGTGAAATCCCTGGACACCTGTGCCCCCATGCTTATAGCAGTAATGTCCACAATAGCCAACCTGTGGAAGGAGCCCTGGTGTCCATCGAGAGATGGATGGATAAAGAACATGTATTCTATATTTACAATGGAATATTCCTCAGCCACCAGAGAGGAAGAATACCCACCAATTGCCTCAACGTGAGTGGAACTGGAGGGTGTTATGCTGAGTGAAGTAAGTCAATTGGAGGACAAATATTATACGATTTCACTCTTTTGGGTAATATAAAAAATGGGGTACAGAATTATAGAGGAAATGAGGGGAAATAAGTGTACAAAATTAGAGAGGGTGACAAAACATGACAGACTTCTAAAACTGGGAAATGAACAAGAGGTAGTGGGAGGAGAAGTGGGTGGGGCATGGGGTGACTGGCTAAAGGGCACTGAGCGGAACACTTGAACAGATGAGCCTGGGGTGCTATGGTATATGTTGGAAATCAACCTGCAATAAAAAATACATAACAAATAAATGCACATAATATATACAATGGGATTTACATAGTTGTCAGACATAATGAATAACATGAAATAATGTTTCTGTAAACATGGATGGAACTGGAGGTATTATATTGAGAGAAATAAATCAATCACAGAAAGGCAATGATATGGTCTCATTGATATTGAAAGAGACAATAAGGGAAGGAGTGAAACTTAGTGGGGTAAGACTAGAGAGGAAGACAAATCATGGGACACACTTATCTCTGGGGGAAAAACAACTGAGGGTCACTGGAACAGAGGAGTTGCAGAATGGGGTAACTGGGTGATGGGAGTTAAGGAGATTACATGATGTGATGAACACTGAGGGTATAGTGAATGTTGGTAAATTCAATTTACATAAAGAAAAAATCACTTTATCCCGTGCCCCATGCTGGAACATTGTAGATGGATTGGGCAGATCAAACAACAGACACTTATTCTCACAGATCTGGAGTCTGAGTGTCTGAGATCCAGGTGCAGTAAGCTGTGGTGTGTGGGGAGCACCCACATCCTACCCCATATTTTCCCCATCACCTTACATGGGGCCAGGGGCCAGGTAACTTTCCCAGTCCAAGACTATAAGGGCTGATCCGACAATGAGACTGCACCTCCTGACGTAACTGCACCCCTAAGGCCCCACGTCCTCCCCACATCCCATGACTATTAGGTTCCAACACGGGGTCACACACAATGAGCTGATATCTGCACCCAAAGGATCCATGAGTTATTCCCTGCAGGTCTAAGGTCCTCCAATCCAGCTCCTCACACTGAGCATCCACATGGATTCAGTACAATTTTCTGGTCTCTGAGCACACGGAGTACACATGACCTTTAAAACCAGCTGGTGACCCTGGGGAGAGGAGAGCTTCCAACTGAGATGTGGTAGGATCTTGGTCTATTTGTATTATTTTACATTTCACTCTCCTTCCATATATTATTCATCTTGTTTTCCTGTGATTCAGGCATTTATCTACTTAGAATGACCATGTCTTTCTTTTGTCTTCCCAGTTTGATGATTGTTTAGTGAAATTATTCGTCACACCATGTCCATTCTTTATTGCCTGATAGCTCCCTGACATTCAATCCCCATTCGTCTCCTCCACCCAAAGGATAAGAAATGAAACAATAACCCAGGAGTTCCTGCTTTTGCTACAGTTGGGACTCTGACTCCACACAAGCCCCTCCTAGAGCAAGACCTCATCCCCACCACTGACCCACAACATACACCCTGAGCCAGTGTCCTACCCTGACACCATCCAGCATTTATGATGTGATGAGAGGTCTGCCTGGCTCCCAATGAACATGAAGGTGAAAGGGATAAAAGCTTATACTCTCATGATTGTATGAGTGTGTGAGTGACCTCTGAGTCCACACCCCTACCATATCATTCTGGGAATCTCTCTCACTACCTGGACATTTTAACATTTTGTAGAGCAGCTCTTTATTATTTTGTGGATTGGAGATTCCTCTACACTGTTGTGTGCAAGAAGCATGTTAGCTTGGGGTCCTGTGATCCACAGTGAGTGCCACTAGGACTCATGAATATGTTCAGATGACGTGAATGGAGTTATTTGTAATTGATTAGTATTTTGGGTCAGGAAAAGTTAAGTACAAGTAAGTGTAAGTGCTATACTTGAATTTCTAAGTCTCTAAGAAAGAGACTAAATAGGTAAACCCATAATCGTGTTCATAGGGGCTCCCTGGGGGAAACTGCTTCTTGGAGAAGAAGCCCAGACCCTGACAGGAAACCTGCCCAGAACCTCCATCTGCACTTGCTCCTAGGCCTTCAAGACAGAAGTGGTGAGGAGTGTGCACCCCTGGTGGTCCCGATTCCCTTCTACAGGGAGGTTTGTGTCTGGGCTCACACTGAGGTCCCCTCACTGTGTCCCTTTGCACAGTAATACATGGCCGTGTCCTCAGCTCTCAGGCTGTTCATCTGCAGATACAGCGTGTTCTTGGCATTGTCTCTGGAGATGGTGAATTGGCCCTTCACAGCGTCTGTGTAGCCTGTGCTACTTCCATCACTGCTAATGTACCCGACCCACTGCAGCCCCTTCCCTGGAGCCTGGCGGACCCACTGCATGCTGTAGCTACTTAGGTGAATCCAGAGTCCAAACAGGAGAGCCTCAGGGACCCCCCAGGTTCACAAGGTCTCCCCCAGATTCCAACAGCTTCACCTCACCCTGGACACCTGTAGACACAAGACATCCTGTTCAGAAAACTGTCCCACATCCCTTATTTCTCTCACTCACTTCCACTCACAGACTGAAGGTGTCTTGTTCTCCATGAATTACCTTTTAAAACAGCCACAAGGAAAACCCAGCCAAGCAAAGATTCCATTTTTAGTCATCAGTGTTCTCTCCTGATCCCTGAACGGGGTCACCTGTGGATCCTGGGGCTGGGGCTCCTCTCCCAGCCACAGGGTGGTGTTCCACTGGTTTAGTCAGTGAAGGGATGGTCCTATTTGCATGTCCTTTGAATATATAACCAGCACCAGACCTAGATTTGATTCTTCACAACTATTAACAAGGATTGCTTTACATCTCTAGACCACTGTGTGTAATGACTTCTGACATTATGAAGTGTTCATATCTATGAAAAAAATTACCTTAGCATTTCTTTTTGAGTTTTTAAAAATCTCTCATCAATGTGGGTTCTTTTAGTGTACAGTATTTTACCTTTTTCAGAATACTTAATCCTACATATATTCTTAACACCGGTGTCAATGTAATAAGGTTTATTAATTGCCTTTTAAGTACTTTATTGTTAGGGATGCTGGGGTGGCTCAGTGGTTGAGGTCTGCCTTCTGCTCTGGGAGTGATCCTGGTGTCCAGAGATCCAGTTCCACATTGGACCCCCTGCATGGAGCTTGCTTCTCTCTCTGCCTGTGTCTCTGCCTCTCTCTGTCTGTGTGATTTTCATTAACAGTTAAATAAAACCTTTAAAATATAAATATTTTTGTTAGTGTGTGGAAACCTAGATATATTTTGCATGTTTATTTTGCATCCTATAGATTTCCTGAAATTGTTCTTTAAGGATTTGGTTTTGTAGCTTGTTGGGTTTGACCTTGCAAGAGATCATATCATATGGATACAAAGTTGTTTTTCTGATTCTATTGATTTAATTATCTTTTGTTCTTTGTTTCCTACATTTCCTGGATTGGAATTCCAGTCATTACCCCAGTAAGGGTTTCCTTCTCTTCTATATGATTATTTGTCTGGACTAATTATGGTGTAGATATATGACAGACCTAAGTGGATATGTATTTCGTGTTGCATGTGCATGAGCTCCCTAGAACACAAAATGCAATGACCAAAGTAGGCAGCACTTGTGCTTCTTTCACAACAGGACGTTGGGTTTGTTGAGATATAAGGCCAGTATATTGGATTTGGGTCATTGAATTAGTGAGGAATCCGCAGCCTTCTGGGTCCCACAGATGGTTCTAGTGAAGAGGATGTTTGAAGAGTGAAGAGGATGGTTCACCCCTCCCAGTAGGGAGAAGGAAATTTTCCCACAGGAGATTTATTTCCTTCCATTAGGGTGACATAGGAGGTTCAAAGTCTCTGTCCACTGGATGATTCTCGTGTGATTTTATTCACAATAATCCAGGGAACCAGCTGACATATGGGGTGGCACAGTTTATTCCTTCAGTATAACATGTTGAATACTCATGGTGGGAATGACCCGCTGTGTGGGTCCTGACTTGACTGAAGGGCTTCAGGTTTTCACTTTTGAATGCAGTGGTCATTGTGGGTTTTTCATAAAATTTGACTAATTCACGGAGGGAAGCTCTTGTGCATCGACTCAAGATATTTTGAAGATAAAAGCGTGTTAGACATTTTCAAGCAGTTTTAGGAATCATAGGAAAGAATCATGTACATCCAATCCTTCACTCTGTTAATACAGGGCCCCCATTTATGATCTGGGAGTGTTCAAGAATCCTTGCATCCCAGGCATGATTTACTCTAAGTCGTCCTGTGTGATCCGTCCATGTCCTGTTGGATTCAGAATGCCAGCATTTTTGCATTTATCTGTATCTGAGATATTGTCCATGTGTCCCCTCTTGTGGTTTCTGTTGCATGAGTCAGAGTCATTCTGCCCTCCTTAAATCAATTTGGGCAATTTCCATTCTCATTATGTATTGGAAGAGATTGAAAAGTTTTACCTTAATTCTTAAAATACTTGGTAAAATTCATAGATAAAGCCATCTGATTTTGGACTCTTTTTTTTTTTTTGCTTTATTCTTCTTAAATCTTTCATTGTCCTTTTGTAGGCAGAAGTTTTTAGATAATGATTTTAGTCTTTGTATTTGATCTTTATTGTTCATTTTTTATTTCTTCATGAAACAACTTTAGTGTATTCATAATACTAGTAATGTAATTTGCCTATGTTCCAATACTTTCTCTATTAGAATCTTTGCATTTTATTTATGTTCCTTTTTATTTTGTTTTGTTTTGTTTTTACTTTTTGTTTTGTTTTGTTTTTACTTTTTAATTGGAGTTCAATTTGCCAACATATACTGTAGCACCCAGTGCTCATCCTGCCAAGTGCCCTCCTCAGTGCCAATCACCCAGTCACCCCTACACTCTGCCTGCCTCCCCTTCCACTACCCCTTGTTCACTTCCAAGAGTTAGGTGTCTCTCATATTTTGTCACCCTCACTGATACTTTCACTCATTTTCTCTCCTTTCCTTTGTTCCATTTCACCAATTTTTATATTCCCCAAATGAATAAGACGATATAATGTTTATCCTTTTCAGCATGATACCCTCCAGGTCCCTCCACATCGAAGCAAATGATGGATATTTGTCGTTTTTAATGGCTGAGTATTATTCCACTGTATACAGAGACCACATCTTCTTTATCCATTCATCTTTCAATGTACACTGAGAGTCATTGGTGTTGGTCATTTTTCTCTTCGAAATCTGATTATATTTTTTAAGGCCTATCTATTTTCTTAGAGTGCCTATGACTTTTAAATTTCATTTTTATTTTTCATACTTATTTAAATCTCCAGGAATATTTTTATTTGTATAGATTCCATTTTTCTTCTAAGAATTTCAATGTCGATTAAATTAATCAAAATACCAATTGTTTGATTAAATTCACAAAAATACCAATTGTTTTCTTACATAATAGAAAATTCCATATTCATACCGAAAAGGAAATCAAATGATAGTGACCATAAAATTATGAGAGGCAGGAAGCGGGGGCAAGAGGGCGGAAGAGTAGGGTCCCCAAGTGTGCCAGGAACACAGCCCAGGATCCGGCCTCCCCCTGGGACAGGCAGAGGCCAGGAGGGCCCAGGACAGCAATGACGCTCCTGCCCCGAGCTGACCAGATCAGCGGCCCCGCCCCCGGAGCATCCAGGCCCCTGCAGGCGGAGAGCTCTGGAGTTACTGCTGGAGCTGACTCCAGGGCTCCAGAGCTGGCCCTGCCATGCAGTTGTTCCTCCTGGGGCCTCACGGGGTAAACAACCCCCATGGAGCCCTGTGCCAAGCAGGGGGCAGAGCAGCTCCCCCAAGTGCTAACACCTGAGAATCAGCACAAAAGGCCCGTCCCCTGAAGACCTGCTAGACGGACAAGTTCCAGGGGAAGTCAAGGGAATTAAAATATACAGAATCAGAAGATACTCCCCCATGTTGGTTTTTTTTTTTTTTTGCTTTTTGATTTCTGTTTGCTTCCCCCACCCTTTTTTCCCTGACTTTCTTTTTCTTTCTCTTTTTCTTCTTTTTTCTCCTTTTTTCTTTTTTCTGTTTCTCTTTTCTTTCCTTCTATCTCTCCTCTCTTTTTCTCCTTTTCCAAAAACAACTTGTTTTTGGCCACTCTGCACTGAGCAAAATGACTAGAAGGAAAACCTCACCTCAAAAGAAAGAATCAGAAACAGTCCTCTCTCCCACAGAGTTACAAAATCTGGATTACAATTCAATGTCAGAAAGCCAATTCAGAACCACTATTATAAAGCTACTCCTCACTCTAGAAAACAGCATAAAGGACTCAAGAGACTTCATGACTGCAGAATTTAGATCTAATCAGGCAGAAATTAAAAATGAATTGAATGAGATGCAATCCAATCTAGAAGTCCTAACGACGAGGGTTAATGAGGTGGAAGAACGAGTGAGTGACACAGAAGACAAGTTGACACTTGACGGGATGAGCACTGGGTGTTTTTCTGTATGTTGGTAAATTGAACACCAATAAAAATTAATTAAAAAAAAGAAATCCTACAAACAAACAAACAAACAATCAAACAAAAAAAAAAAGAAGACAAGTTGATGGCAAAGAGTGAAACTGAGGAAAAAAGAGACAAACAATTAAAAGACCATGAGGATAGGGGATCTCTGGGTGGCACAGCGGTTTGGTGCCTGCCTTTTGTCCAGGGCACGATCGTGGAGACCCGGGATCAAATCCCACGTCGGGATCCCGGTGCATGGAGCCTGCTTCTCCCTCTGCCTATGTCTCTGCCTCTCTCTCTCTCTGTGACTATCATAAATAAATAAAAATTTAAAAGGACCATGAGGATAGATTTAGGGAAAAAGTGACAGAATGAGGAAGAAAAAACTATGTTTAATTTGGGTTCCCGAGGGCGCCGAAAGGGACAGAGGTCCAGAATATGTACTTCAACAAATCCTCGCTGAAAACTTTCCTAATCTGGGAAGGGAAACAGGCATTCACATTCAGGAAATCGAGAAATCCCACTCTAAAATGAATAAAAACCGTTCACTTCTGAAAGAAATTGAGGAAGAAAAAAGAGATGGAAAAATATTTCATGCTCATGGATTGGCAGAATTAATATTGTGAAAATGTCAATGTTACCCAGGGCAATGTACACGTTTAATGCAATCCCTATCAAAATACCATGGACTTTCTTCAGAGACTTAGAACAAATTATTTTAAGATTTGTGTGGAATCATAAAAGACCCCGAATAGCGAGGAGAATTTTAAAAAAGAAAACCGTAACTGGGGGCATCACAATGCCAGATTTCAGGTTGTACTACAAAGCTGTGGTCATCAAGACACTGTGGTACAGGCACAAAAACAGACACATAGATCAATGGAACAGAATAGAGAATCCAGAAGTGGACCCTGAACTTTATGGTCAACTAATATTCAAAAAAGGAGGAAAGACTATCCATTGGAGAAAGACAGTCTGTTCAATAAATGGTGCTGTGAAAATTGGAAAGCCACATGCAGAAGAATGAAACTAGATCACTCTCTTTCACCATACACAAAGATAAATTCAAAATGGATGAAATATCTAAATATGAGACAAGAGTCCATCAAAATCCTAGAGGAGAACACAGGCAACACCCTTTTTGAACTTGGCCACAGTAACTTCTTGCAAAATACATCCACGAAGGCAAAAGAAACAAAAGCACAAATGAACTATTGGGACTTCATCAAGATTAGAAGCTTCTGCACAGCAAAGGATACAGTCAACAAAACTAAAAGACAACCTACAGAATGGGAGAAGATATTTGCAAATGACGGATCAGATAAAGGGCTAGTTTCCAAAATCTTTAAAGAACTTATTAAACTCAACACCAAAGAAACAATCCAATCATGAAATGGGCAAAAGACATGAAGAGAAATCTCACAGAGGAAGACATGGACATGGCCAACACGCACATGAGAAAATGCTCTGCATCACTTGCCATCAGGGAAATACAAATCCAAACCACAATGAGATACCACCTCACACCAGTGAGAATGGGGAAAATTAACAAGGCAGGAAACTGCAAATGTTGGAGAGGATGTGGAGAAAGGGGAACCCTCTTGCACTGTTGGTGGGAATGTGAACTGGTGCAGCCACTCTGGAAAACTGTGTGGAGGTTCCTCAAAGAGTTAAAAATAGGCCTGCCCTATGACCCAGCAATTGCACTGTTGGGGACTTTTCCTAAAGATTCAAATGCAGTGAAACGCTGGGGCACCTGCACCCCGATGTTTCTAGCAGCAATGTCCTCAATAGCCAAACTGTGGAAGGAGCCTCGGTGTCCATCAAAATATGAATGGATAAAGAAGATGTGGTTTATGTATACAATGGAATATTACCCAGCCATTAGAAATGACAAATACCCACCATTTGCTTCAACGTGGATGGAATTGGAGGGTATTATGCTGAGTGAAGTAAGTCAATCAGAGAAGGACAAACAGTGTATGTTCTCATTCATTTGGGGAATATAAATAATAGTAAAAGGGAATATAAGGGAAGGGAGAAGAAATGTGTGGGAAATATGAGAAAGGGAGACAGAACATAAAGACTCCTAACTCTGGGAAATGAACTAGGGGTGGTGGAAGGGGAGGAGGGCGGGGGGTGGGGGTGAATGGGTGACGGCACTGAGGGGGGCACTTGACGGGATGAGCACTGGGTGTTATTCTGTATGTTGGTAAATTGAACACTAATAAAAAATTAATTTATTAAAAGAAAAGGTGCCGTGCACCTCCTAGCAGTGAGTGTGGGGCTTCCAGGAAGACACAGATGCTCCCAAAGGACTAGAATTGCAGGAATATTATTGGCAGTACTCCATTTCTCTGTGTACGTGACACGGTGCAATTTGGGTAGTGCGATCTGCTTGTCTTCCTGATCCATATGATCCATTCAAAGATGGAAATGGGGGTACCCGGGTGGCTCAGCAGTTTAGCGCCAACTTCAGTCCAGGGCCTGATCCAGGAGATCAGGGATCGAGTCCCAACTCAGGCTCCATGCATGGACCCTGCTTCTCCCACTGCCTGTCTCCCTGCGTCTCTCTCTCTCTCTCTCTCTCTCTCTCTTTCTCTCTCTCGATTAAATAGATAAAATATTTTAAAAAAGCAAAGATGAAATGGGTTAGATTTTGAGACAGAACAGAAGTCCTGTATGTAGCCCGCAGGATCATGGAGACTCATCTAAGAAGACCAAAATTACAGTTGATCAGAGGCACAAATTGAAATTGAATTGAATCTGAAATTTCCTGCTGCATTTGTTATGAAAAATACCTGATAAATCCGTAGAAGAGATTCATGGTAGATATTTTTCTTCTCTTAGATGAATGTAAAACAATTCATGAAAAACTTACAGTGGAAAGGCAGCACTACACTGTTAGTTTAGGAGGGATAAGAAAAATAGAAATATAGGCTATACAATGCTAAATATTCCTCCTGAGACCAGTTTATTATATCCCAAACTCTGCTTGAATGTTCTCATTCTGCGTCAGGTAATCTCATCAAAGTGATTACAGAAGATCACAGAGTTAACTGGAGCGGAACACAGTGACTGAGTTATTAGAAACTTACAAATAGAACTGCATTACCTGAAACTCTCTGAAATTCATCTAAATTCTAAATTTTGCTAAATTATGGGATCCCCAATAAATGTGGGGTCCACTATTCTAAGGAACCCTGCCACTCTGTCATTCAGGTGTTTCAGAGGGGCGGTAAGTCCTGTGGAAAGGAGCACAGGCCAAGAATCTGGGGTTAGACTCACCTGAAAATGTGCACAAGGACACTTAGAAACCCTCTACAATTTAAGGGGTATGTTCACATCACTGTATGGGGAAAGATGACACCTACAAACCAAGAGTTATATACAAATACAATTACAAAGTAGCACGTGGACCCAAAGTCTGAAGTCTGGAATATTACATAATAAAAAACCATAGTTTTTTCAAGTAAATATGAACATACAAAGGCAGTCACATCTTATCTGGTCACAACAGCTTGACAGGAATGATCCCAAGCTGTGTATATACTGAGATGACATGTATATAAGGGCAACCTTCTATTGAATGAAATAGCCCAGACCTGACCCTGCATCTGGGAGAGGAGCCCCAGTCCCAGGAACATTAGGTGACCCACTCAATGATCAGGACAAAACACAACACACCATGGAGTCTGTGCTCACCTGGGTTTTCCTTGACACTATTTTTAAAATATATTTTTATATATTTTCTATTTGAATCAATTTGCCAACATATAGCATATCACCCAGTGCTCATCACGTCAACTGAAGAATGGGAATTTTTAAGAACTCACAGAAAATCTACCATAATATATATGTTAAATCATTTTTAAAATGTATCTATGATTTTGATATTTTCATCTAATTTTCTTAGAGAGAAATTATACCTCAAAAGTTCATAAACATTGGGATATGGGATACTGAGATTAAATATGTTTGATTTACACATTTTATCTGCAACTGGGAACAGAGATTAATTAACCAAAACCATCATGACTCCACTGTGGTAACATGTGGGTTGAAATTGAAACCACAGCTGTCTTTCCTAATTCAACCAGGCCCACACCTCACTTTCAGCCTGTCCAGACACCCATCATCTCATGACATCCCTCTTTGGGGACTTCCTGCACTAATGGAAAAGGCCTGTTAATACTAGGTGCTATTGGATACTCAGAAAGCATGAACAAGTGTCTACTGGCATTCATCTGAAGCTACTATTCCTCTATAGGGAATAGGTCAGAGCTCGACAATTCATGTTTACCTTTGCTGTTCCCCTGACTTTCACCACCTGACACCAATAATGGATGTCTGTTTCTAATTCAATATTTTTAATGTAATGTCTAGTTCTAGATACTAGGAATCTCTCGACTTCCCCTGGAGATTTCCTACGACCCAACAAGTGCACTACTGGGATTTACTACAAAGATACAGATGCAGTGAAAGACCATGACACCCACACCCCAATGTTTATAGCAGCGAGATCCATAGTAGCCAAACTGTGGAAGGGGCCTCGGTGTCCATTGATAGATGAATGGATAATGAAGATGTGCCTATATATACAATGGAATATTACTCAGCCATTAGAAATGAAGAACACCCACCATTTGCTTCGACGTGAATGGAACTGAAGGGTATTATGCTGAGTAAAGTAAGTCAGTCGCAGAAGAACGAATATATGGTCTCATTCATTTAGGGAATATAAAAAGTAGTGAAAAAGACTAAAGGGGAAAGGAGATAAAATGAGTGGGAAATATCAGAGAGGTCGACAGAACATGAGAGTCTCCTAACTCTGGGAAAGGAACTCTGGGAAGGAACTCTGGGAAGGGTTAGTGGTAAGGGAGGTCGGCGGGGGTAGGGGTGACTGGGTGACGGGCAATGAGGTGTAACTTGACCTGGTGAGCACTGAGTGTTATACTATATGTTGGCAAAGCACATTCCAATGAAAAATAATTAAGAAATAAAATTTGAAAAAAAAAACCTTCAGATAATGAGGAATAATCCTAACCAAAGAGGAAAGGACGTATAGTCTAAAAATTCTAAAATATGTATGAAAGATATTAAAGAAGACAGAAATATATGGAAAACTGTCTATTCTCTTGTAGTGGAAAAATAAATATTCACATAATGTCTATGCCACCAACAGCAATCTATGCATTCAATATGAACTCTATCAAAACACCACCAACAGGGGATCCCTGGGTGGCGCAGCAGTTTGGCGCCTGCCTTTGGCCCAGGGCACGATCCTGGGGACCCGGGATCGAATCCCACATCGGGCTCCCGGTGCATGGAGCCTGCTTCTCCCTCTGCCTGTGTCTCTGCCTCTCTCTCTCTCTCTGTGACTATCATAAATAAATAAAAAAATTAAAAAAAAAACACCACCAACATTTTTCTAGGGAACAGAAGAAGCCTAAAATTTGTAACTAAACAGAAAATATTCTGACTAGGCAAAAGAATGTTGAAATAAAAAAGAAATCAGTGCAGCCCGGGTGTCTCAGCATTTTAGCACTGCCTTTTTGCCCAGGGCGTGATCCTTGAGACCTGGGAATAAGGCCCATATTAGGCACGCTGCATGGAGCCTGCTGCTCCCTCTGCCTGTGTCTCTGATATTCTCTCTGACTCTCTGTGTCTCTCATGAGTAAATTAAAAAAACTTAAAAAAATCAAATGAATGAGAACATATGTTTGTTATTCTCCTATTGACTTACTCACTCAGCATAATATCCTCCAGCTCCATCCACATTGAAGCAAATGGTGGGTATTTATCATTTCTAATAGCTGAGTAATATGCCACTGTATACATAGACCACATATTTTTTTATCCACTCATCTGTCAATGCATACCGAAGCTCCTTCCACAGTTTAGCTATTGTGAACATTGCTGCTATAAACATTGAGGTGCAGGTGTCCTGCCATTTCACTGAAACTGCATCCTTAACGCTATTTTAAAAGATAATTCATGGAGAACAACACAACTTGAGTATGTGAGGTGAGATGAAGTGAGAGAAATGGGATGGGCGACCGTATTCTGACCAGGATGCCTTCTGTTTGTAGCTGTCCAAGGTGAAGTACAGCAGCTGGAGTCTGGGGGAGACCGAGTGAAACCTCAGGGGTCCCAGAGACTCTCCTGTGTGGCCTCAAGGTTCACCTTCAGTAGCTACAGCATGCATTGGCTCCATCAGTCTTGTCAATGCAAACTGTATTAGAAGTTGATGAAATAAAGCTTTGAGTTTGAGAAATAAAGATATATTTATCTTTATTATGGGATAAGGGGCTGGGAAGGGGCTACAGTGGATCACATACATTAGCAGTAGTGGAAGCAGCACATACTATGCAGATGCTGTGAAGGGCGATTCACCATCTCCAGAGACAAAGACAAAAACATGCTGTATCTGCAGATGAACAGCCTGAGAGCCCAGGATATAGCCCTGTATTACTGTGCAGATCCAGTGAGGGGACGTCACTGTCAGCCCACACAGAAACCTTCCTGCAGGGACTAACACATCGATGGGCTATAGGGGCTCTCATGTCACCAGGGAGTGCTCAGGTCACCAGACCCTATTCAGGACAGCAGGGGTGCAATGGAACCAGGATGTATAGGTGAAGGTTCAGGAAAATATTTATTTTCATTTGTCTAAAATACAAAATAAGCTCTTTTGGGTTGAAATCTGGATTAAAACAGTTTGTAATACTTTATATTATTACTATTAATGTTAGTTTTATGATACAATAATATTTTTAACTATTATTATTTTTATTAGAGTTCACTTTGCCAACATATAGCATAACACCCAGTGCTCATCCCGCCAAGTGCTCCCCTCAGTGCCCGTCACCCAGTCACCCCAACACTCCACCCACCTCCCCTTCCACTACCCCTTGTTCATTTTCAAGAGTTAGGTGTCTCTCATGTTGTGTCACCCTCACAGAAATTTTCACTCATCTTCTCTCCTTTCCCTTTATTCCCATTCAATAATTTTTATATTCCCCAAATGAATGAGACTATATAATGGTTTTCCTTTTCCATTTGACTTTTTTTAATCAGCATAATACCCTCCAGGTCCATCCACTTCGAAGCAAAAGGTGGGTATTTGTCATTTCTAATGGCTGGGTAATATTCCATTGTATACAAAGACCACATCTTCTTTGATACCATAATATTTTTAAATAAAATAGCTTTGTTTTTTGTTACATTGAATTAGCCAACTTATACTACATACTTCTTTTCTCATGTTCAATAATCCATCAGGTGCTTATAACAGTATTGATGATATGATTTGCCCTCTTTAATGCACATCACACAATGACCCAATAGACCCACTAACCTCCCCAGCATTATACCTCATTCTGTTTCTTATAGTTAATTGTTTCTCATGTTCTGTCTCCCTCTCTAATGATTCCCAGGCTTCCCAGCCTGAGCCAATGTTACCTTAAAAGGTTACGTATATTCCACGTAAGACAGAAATGATATGATAATTGTCCTCTGATTGACTTATTTTACTCAGCAAAATACCCTCCAGTTCCATCAATATCACTGTAACTGGTAGGTATTTGATATTTCTGACAGCAGAGTAATATCCCATTGTATATATTCCACATGATATTTATTCCACAGATATTTTTTTGTTGTGGACATCATGTCTCCCTCCACAGTTTGGCTGTTGTGTACTTTGCTGCTATGAACACTGGGGTTCAGGTGCCCTTTGCATCAACACATGTGTGTGCTTGGGGTAAATACTCAGTAATACAATTCCCAGAGCATATGCCATTCACAACAAAGGAAAGAACCAGAGGTAATACTCTCTGCCATAGATCTAATTGAGAAGGATAAAGTAAAAAATAAGAGCTCAAATAAAGGATATTAATTTTAAAGTTACTAGTTACATTTCAGGAAAGCTAAAACACACTACATTATAACTTAGTGTAGAAATGAACCAATTCAGTTGGAAATTTAAAATGATCAATGTGAGATAGGGTCTAAACTAGATGCTGTAACAGCCATAGTAAATGAGGTCGAATGGAGCATAGGTGACATAGAAGACAGGATGATAGAAAGGAACGAAGGTGTGAAAAGTAGAGAAACACAAATAATGGACCATGAAAGGCTTGAAAAATCACTAGTGCCATTAGTTCAAACTAAATTAAAATATTTAGGGCCCATAAAGGAAAGGAAGAGAGAGAAGGACAGAACGTATATTTGAGAAAATCATAGCAAAGACTCTTTTTCTTTCTTTTTTTGAAAGATTTCATTTATGCATTCATGAGAGACATAGAGAGAGAGGCAAAGACATAGGCAGAGAGAGGAGCAGGATCGATGCGGGGAGCCTGATGTGGGACTTGATACTGTGTCTACAGGATCATACCCGGGGTCAAAGGCAGGTGCTGGACAGCTGAGCCACCCAGGAGTTCCAGCACACTCTCTTTTTCAATAAAAAGACACATCCAGATTGAAAGTGAGGGAGTAAACGCCCACTAATCATGTCAGTGGAAGTCAAGAGGAAGGAAGAGGAGCAAAACTTATAGGAGCTGATCTAGAATTTAAAACAAAGCCTATAATAAAGGATGAAGAAGGATACTATATTATAAAAATTATTTCTCCAACAGAAGATCTACCTTTTCACAATATTCACACTGCTAACTTCGGAGAAGACAAGTGCACAAACCAATTAACCCTACATTTAATGACACTCATGGCTAATATTACCTTTACAGTGGGGAATTCAATGTCCCCTGACATCAGTGAGAATCATCTAAGCAGAAGCTCAACAAGAAACAAGGGGTTTGAGAGACATACTGGATCACACATTCTTCACAAGTATATCAGAGCATTTTTCCCAAAGCAGAATACATGTTCTTCTTTATTGCATGTGGAAAATATTCCAGAATTGATCATACACATGGTCACAACTCATGTGTCAAGTGGTACAGAACGGTTGAATTCACTCCATGCATATTTTCAGACCAATATGCTATGAAACAAGAAGTCAAACCCAATAAAACATGGAAGGCCCCTAAACGACAATGTGGTACCACCTCACAGCAGTGAGAATGGGGAAAATTAAGAAGACATGAAAGAACAAATGTTGAAGTGGATGTGGAGAAAGGGAACCCTCTTGCATTGTTGGTGGGAATGTGAGTTGGTACAGTCACTTTGGAAAACTGTGTGGAGGTTCCTCAAAGAGTTAAAAATAGACCTGCCCTACGACCCAGCAATTGCACTGCTGGGGATTTACCTCAAAGATACAGATGCAGTGAAATGCCTGGACACCTGTGTCCCCATGCTTATAGCAGCAATGTGCACAATAGCCAACCTGTGGAAGGAGCCCTGGTGTCCATTGAAAGATGGATAGATAAAGAACATGTATTCTATAATTACAATGGAATATTCCTCAGCCACCAGAGAGGTGGAATACCCACCAATTCCTTCAACGTGAGTGGAACTGGAGGGTGTTATGCTGAGTGAAGTCAGTCAATTGGAGGACAAACATTATATGATTTCATTCTTTCGGGTAATATAAAAAATGGGGGGATCCCTGGGTGGCGCAGCGGTTTGGCGCCTGCCTTTGGCCCAGGGCGCGATCCTGGAGACCCGGGATCGAATCCCACGTCGGGCTCCCGGTGCATGGAGCCTGCTTCTCCCTCTGCCTGTGTCTCTGCCTCTCTCTGTCTCTCTCTGTGGCTATCATAAAAAAAAAAAAAATGGGGTAAAGAATTATAGAGGAAATGAGGGAAAATAAGTGTAAAAAATTAGGGTGACAAAACATGACAGACTTCTATTTTTTTGAGATTAAATAAATTTTGATGTTTATTCTTAAAAAAAAAACAAAAGAAAGAATTCTTGGCTGCATACTTTTCCCATTCAGCATATTGAATATTTCCTTCCACTTCCTTCTGGCTTGCCAAGTTTGTGGACAGATCTGCTGTAAACTGATTCATCCTCCCTTGTAGGTAAGGACTCCCCCCCCCCAAAGCCCCACCTCCACTGTTTTCAGGACTCTTTTCTTGTCTGTGTATTTTGTGACTTTGACTCTGATGTGCCTGGGTGATGGTCAGCTTCTGTTGAATTTATTGGGAGTTCTGTGTCTCTCGATTTCAGTGTCTGTGTCCTTCCTCAGGTTATAGAAGTTTACATAATTCATTTAAATAAACTTCTGCCCCCCTTTCTCTCCATCTTCTGAGTCTCCTATGATATGAATGTTATTGTTTTAATAAGTGGCTGAGTTCCCTCAGTCTGCCTCTGTGGTCCATAACCTTTCTTGGGACTGCATCTCAGTTACAGCATTATTAGCATTGGCCTGACTAGATTTTAGTTTTTTTATTTCTACAGTAAGGGATTCTCTAGTTTTCTTCTGTGCTCTTTTTTCATGACAGACTTCTAAATCTGGGAAATGAACAAGAGGTAGTGGGAGGAGAAGTGGGTGGGGCATGGGGTGACTGGGTGATGGGCACTGAGCGGAACACTTGAGCAGCTGAGCCTGGGGTGCTATGGTATATGTTGGAAATCAACCTTCAATAAAAAATACATAACAATTAAATAAATGCACATAAAAGGACATCTTATTGAAGAAGAAATAAGTCAATGAAGAAATTAAAGAATTTAAGCAAAATTTCAATCAATGAACATTAAATCACAATCATGCAATCCAGTACGTTTCCTTGTAAAGCTTTGGGACACATCAAAAGCCATCCACCAAGGGAACGACGGAGCAATACAGGTCTTCTCCAGGACCTGATTGAAATGGGAGCATATCCAGTGCATTAGCAGAGTGAAGATGAGGGTAAAACGTATTGCCAGGCTGCTGTTCCCACATGCAGAAGAATGAAAGGGGACATGTTTCTTACATTATCACAACAATGGACTCAAAGTTGATGAAGGATCTAAATGAGTCAGGAAACCATCAGAATCCTCAGAAGAACACAGGCAGCCCTTTTTCTACCTCACCTGCAAGCACTTCTAGACTAGTCTCCAGAGGTAAGGGAAAGAAAAGGAAAATGAAGTATGGGGACTTCATCAAGAAAGAGCATTTTCACACAAAGGAATCACTCAGTGGAATTAAAAGGCAGCCTACAGAATGGGAGAAGATATTTGGTAATGACTTATCAGATTAAAGGCTTGAATTCATATGTAAAATGAACATATCAAGCTCAACAGCCACCAGTCTCCAATGAGAATTGGGCAGAAGTTGTGAACAGACTTCCTGTCCTGTCCTGAGATCCCACATCACACCGTATATTAGCGAGCTCATTCTCATGCAAAACGAAATTCATTAGCTCTCCTAGATTTGCCATATATCAAACAAAATATTAGAAGAAAGTGTCTGAGAGAAAAGAAGGAAAACATCAATGCCCCTAAGTCGAAGATTACCATAGGAATTAGGCAATAATAAAATAAAAGACTTTAACATCATTCAACAGAAAAAAAATAATTTGTTTACATATACATTGTCAGGGAGGAAAATAATTCCAAAAAAACACTTAAAAGTAAGTAATGAACTCAGGGAAAATTCAGGATATCAAATCAAAATAGACCATAAAGTTAATTTCTACACACTAACAACCAAATTTCTGTATAAAATATACAAAACATTCCCCTTTACACTGGTATTAAAAATAAATGTTTATGACTACACTTCTTTTAGGCGAGAAAATGCTATTTAAAAATGAACTATATTAATGAGAGACTTTCAAAAGGCACAGAAATGCAAAAATAAATACTTTGATGGATTAGAACATCATAAATTCACTGTACCACCAAAAGAATGCGATCTACCGTTGTGAAGTGATGCTTGTATATAACTTGTAAAGAATTGAATCTAAGACTGGAGCTGACTATATAGTCAGAGTAAATGCAAATAAGGCCCTCCCTACACTGATTAAACCAGCCGAACCCCGACCATAAAGCTGGAGAGGAGCCCCAGCCCGAGGATACCCAGGTGGCCCCATTCAATGCTCACAAAACAACACAGACAAACCACTATGGAGTCTGTGCTCAGCTGGGTTTTCCTTGTCGCTATTTTAAAAGGTAATTCATGGAGAACAAGGGTCCTTGAGTCTGTGAGTGCAGGTGAGTGAGTGAAAGAGGGGATGTGGGACCATTTCCTGACCAGATGTCTTGTGTCTGCAGGTGTCCAGGGTGAGGTGCAGCTGGTGGAGTCTGGGGGAGACCTGGTGAAGCCTGGGGGGTCCCTGAGACTCTCCTGTGTGGCTTCTGGATTCACCTTCAGTAGCGACAACATGCAGTGGGTCCGCCAGGCTCCAGGGAAGGGGCTGCAGTGGGTCGCATACATTAGCAGTGGTGGAAGTAGTACAAACTACGCAGATGCTGTGAAGGGCCGATTCACCATCTCCAGAGACAACGCCAAGAACACGCTGTATCTGCAGATGAACAGCCTGAGAGCCGAGGACACGGCCGTGTATTACTGTGCGAGGGACACAGTGAGGGGACCTCAGTGTGAGCCCAGACACAAACCTCCCTGTAGAAGGGGATTAAGACCACAAGGGGGTGCACACTCCTCACCACTTCTGTCTTGAAGGCCCAGGAGCAGGTGCAGATGGAGGTTCTGGGCAGGCTTCCTGTCAGGGTCTGGGCTTCCTCTCCATGGAGCAGTTTCCCCCTGGGAGTATCTATGAACACTTGGTTATGTGTTTACCTCTTCAGTCTCTTTCTTAGAGACCTAGAAATTCAATTATAGCACTTGAACTTACTTGTACTTAACATTTCCTGACCTGAAATATTAATCAATTACAAATAACTCCATTCATGTCATCTGAACATTTTCATGAGTCATATTGGCACTCCCTTTGGATCACAGGACCCCAAGATATCTGTTCTCTTGCACATCACTGTATTCAATAATCTCCATTCAACACAACTGAAAAGAGACATTCTACAAAAATGTTAAAAACAGCCTGGGAGTGAGAAAAATTCCCAGCATGGCACGGTATGAGGTGGACTCTGAGGTCACTCACACACACACACGTTCATGAGAGAATAAGCTTTAAGTACCTTCACCTTCATGTCTGATGAGAGCCAGGCAAGCCTCTCATCATGTCATAAATGCCTGGATGGTGCCAGGGAGGTCACTAGCTTTGGTTGTGTGTTGTGGGTCAGTGGTGGGGACAGGATCCTGCTCCATGGGATTTGGGGAGGAGGTGAGGCCCTAGGGGAGTACTTACCACAGGAAGTGCAGCCTCATGATAGGTCCAGGGCCCTTATACACCAGGATTATGTAAGCTCCCTGCATCCTGGCCCCATGTGAGGTGATAGGGAAAGGACGGTCTAGGACACGGGTGCCCTCCAGACACCACATGTGCCTGCACCTTGACATCAGACGTCTCAGATTCCAGATCTGTGAGAATGAGAGTCTGTGGTTGGTTTGCTCCAACCAGTCCATGTATGATATTCCAGGTGTTGGGACCTGCTAAAGTAATTTTTTCTTTGTTTAAATTGAATTTACTAATATTTACTACACATTCAGTGCTCATCACATCATGTGCCCTCCTTAACTCCAATCACCCAGTTCCCCCATCCCCCACCCTCTCCCTTCCAGCGACCCTCAGTGTTTTTTTGCCCCAGAGTTAAGTGTCTCTCATGATTTGTCCTCTTCTGTAGCATTACCCCACTAAGTTTCACTCCTTCCTTTATGGTGTCTTCAAATATTTCCTATATTCCACATATGAATGAGACCATATCATTGCCTTTCTGTGATTAATTTCTCTCAACATAATACCTCCAGTGCCACCCATGTTGAAGGAAATGTTATTTCATGTTATTCATCATTTCTGACAGCTGTGTAATACCCCATCATATATATAAACCACATTTTGAGTATTTTTTTAATGGAGTTTGTTTGCCAACATATATTATAATATCCAGTACTCATTCCGCCAATTGCCCCCCTCAGCTCCTGTCATCCAGGCACCCCAACCCCCCAACCATCTCCCCTTTCACTCTCATTGTTTTCCCCCCATACTGAGGAGTTTCTCATATAATAGATGATAATTGATGATAAATGGGATGTTATAGATAGATGGGAATTGATAATTCCCACTCATTCTATCTCCTTTCCCCTTTATTCCCTTGCACTATTTCTTATGTTCTTTCTATGAGTGAAAACATATGTTTTTCCTTCTCTGAATCACTTACTTCACTCAGTGTAATACCCTTCACGTTGAAGCAATTGGTGGGTATTCATTGTTTCTAATGGCTGAGTAATGTCCCAGTGTATATATAGACCATATCTCCTTTATCCATTCATCTGTCAATGGACATTGAAACTCCTTCCGCACTTTCTTTATCCACTTTTCTGTAGAAGGGCTTCATGATACCTCCCACGGATTGACTATTGTGGACATTGCTGCTATGAACATTGGGGTGCAGGGGTCCCTGCATTTCATTAAATTTGCATATTTGTGGTAAATACCGTGTAGTGTAGTGACTGCATCACAGGATGGCTCTATTATTACTGTTTCAGGACATTCCTTTCTGTTTTCTGGAATGGCTGAACAAGCCTGCATTCCCACCAAATGTGAAAGAGACAGTTCCACTTCCTCAATATCCTCGCTTAGATTTATTGTTTCCTGGCCTTGTTACTTTATCCATTCTGAGTTGTATAAGTGGGATCTTAGTGTGGTTTTCATTTGTATTTCCCTGATGACACCTCATGTGGATCATTTTTCTTATCTGCCTGTTGGCCATGTGTAGGTCTTCTTTGGAGAAACGGCTGTTTGTGCCTTCTCTCCATTTCTTCACTGGATTGTTTGTATTGTTGGGTGCTGACTTTGTTAAGGAAACATCTTTTCCTATTCTGTACGTTGGCACAGGCCAAGATTCTGACTCACTGATGTGCGCAAGGTCATATGACAAACCCTCTACAATGTGAGGAGTAGGATAATATCACTCTATGGGGACACAAGACACCTATAAACCAAGATTTACATGGAAAAGTCATTACAAAGTACCATGTGGACACAAAGTCTGAAGTCTGGAATATTACTTAATAAAAACATAGTTTCTCAAAGCAGTCAATATGAACACGCAAAGGCAGTCACAACAGTTTGACAAGTAGGACAAGAGGAGAACAGGTAGGATTCGAGGTCAAGGAGTTATCAGGTAACATTCAAAAACATAGTGTGGTGAAAAATGCCACTAAACAATTATGAAAAATAAGGGAAAAAAGCTGGAAGAGATCCTTTCATTGATCCTTCAGTTGTAGATATCACCTCATTGTGTGTGACCTCTACCATCCCCATATTGAAACCTAAGGCCCATGAGATGGGAGGAGGAGGTGGGGCCTTGGGGAGCACTCATGTCAGCAGATCGATCCCCATGATGGGATCAGGAACCTTATTCACCAGGACTAGGAAATCTGCCTGCCTCCTGCCCCATGTGAGGTGACAGGGAAAGGACAGGCTAGGACGTGGGTGCTCTCCCGACACCACATCTTTGTGCACCTGGACCTCAGACGTCGTAGACTCCAGAACTATGGGAAATGAAGGTCTTTCTTTTGATTGCCAAATCCATTTAGATGTGACAGCAGCCAGCACAAGCTAAAGTTTTCTTCTTCTACTTCTTCTTCTTCTTCTTCTTCTTCTTCTTATTATTATTATTATTATTATTATTATTGTTATTATTTAATTAAATTCAATTTTCCAAAATTTACTATACACCCAGTGCTCATCACATCTCGTACCCTCCTTAATGCCCATCACCCAGTTACCCCATCCCCACAACAACCTCCCTTCCAGTGACCCTCAGTTTAATTACCAGAGTTAAGTGACTCTCATGGTTTACCTTCCTCTCTAGTATTACCCCGGTCAGTTCCACTCCTTCCCTTTTGGTCTCTTTCAATATTTCTTATATTCCACATATGACTGAGACATATCATTGCCTATCAGTGACTGGTTTATTTTCTTCAATATGATACCTCAAGTTCCAACCATGTTGACGTGAATGTTCCTTCATGTTATACGTAATTTCTAGTGGCTCAATTATACTTCAATTTATATACAAACCACAACTTCTTTATCCATTTTCCTGTCAAGGAACACCATGGTTCCTCCCAGTTTAATTATTGTGGACATTGCTGTTGTGAACATTGGGGTACAGGTGACCCTTCATTTAACTACATCTGTGTCTCTGAACCTAACACCCAGGATAGCAATGGCTAGGTCATAGGATGGCTCTCATCTCAGTTTTTGAATAAATTTGATTCTATTATCTGCGGAGTCTGCACCAGCTTTCATTCCTACCAACAGTGCAAGAGTTCTCCCTTTCTCCACATCCTCTGCAATATTTGTTATTTCCAGCCGTGTTAGTAGATCCATTCTGAGTTGTAGAAGTGGTATCTCCTTGTGATTTTCATTTGTATTTCCCTGGTGACAATTCATGTGGATCATTTTTCTTTTTTTTAATAAATTTATTTTTATTGGTGTTCAATTTGCCAACATACAGAATAACACCCAGTGCTTATCCCGTCCAGTGCCCCCCCCAGTGCCTGTCACCCAGTCACCCACACCCCTAGCCCTCCTTCCCTTCCACCACCCCTAGTTCATTTCCCCGAGTTAGGAGTCTTTATGTTCTGTCTCTCTTCCTGATATTTCCCAACATTTCTTTTCCCTTCCTTTATATTCCCTTTCACTATTATTCATATTCCCCAAATGAATGAGAACATACACTGTTTGTCCTTCTCCGATTGACTTATTTCACTCAGCATAATACCCTCCAGTTCCATCCACGTTGAAGCAAATGGTGGGTATTTGTCGTGTTTTACCTTAATTCTTAAAATACTTGGTAAAATTCATAGATAAAGCCAGTTTATTATATCCCAAACTCTGCTTGAATGTTTTCATTCTGCGTCAGGTAATCTCATCAAGGCGATTACAGAGAGATCACAGGGATAACTGCAGCGGAACACAGTGACTGAGTTATTAGAAACTTACAAATAGAACTGCATTACCTGAAGCTCTCTGAAATTCATCTAAATTCTAAACTTTGCTAAATTATGGGATCCCCAATACATGCAGGGTCCACGATTCTAAGGAAGCCCTGCCACTCTGTCATTCAGGTGTTTCAGAGGGGCGGTAAGTCCGGTGGAAAGGAGCACAGGCCAAGAATCTGGGATTAGACTCACCTGAAAATGTGCACAAGGACACTTAGATACCCTCTACAATTTAAGGGGTATGTTCACATCACTGTATGGGGAAAGATGACACCTACAAACCAAGAGTTATATACAAATACAATTACAAAGTAGCACGTGGACCCAAAGTCTGATCTGGAATATTACATAATAAAAAAACATTGTTTTTTCAAGTAAATATGAATATACAAAGGCAGTCACATCTTATCTGGTCACAACAGCTTGACAGGAATGATCCCAAGCTGTGTATATACTGAGATGACATGTATGTAAGGGCAACCTTATATTGAATAAAATAGCCCAGACCGGCCCCTGCATCTGGGAGAGGAGCCCCAGTCCCAGGAACATTAGGTGACCCATTCAGTGATCAGGACAAAACACAACACACCATGGAGTCTGTGCTCACCTGGGTTTTCCTTGACACTATTTTTAAAATATATTTTTATATATTTTCTATTTGAATCAATTTGCCAACATATAGCATATCACCCAGGGCTCATCACATCAACAGAAGAATGGGAATTTTTAAGAACTCACAGAAAATGTACCATAATATATACGTTAAATCATTTTTAAAATGTATCTATGATTTTGATATTTTTATCTAATTTTCTTAGAGAGAAATTATACCTCAAAAATTCATAAACATTGGGATATGGGATACTGAGATTAAATATGTTTGATTTACACATTTTATCTGCAACAGGGAGCAGAGATTAATTAACTAAAACCATCATGACTCCACTGTGATAACATGTGGGTTGAAATTGAAACTACAGCTGTCTTTCCTAATTCAGCCAGGCCCGCACCTCACTTTCAGCCTGTCCAGACACCCATCATCTCATGACATCCCTGTTTGGGGACTTCCTGCACTAATGGAAAAGGCCTGTTAATACTAGGTGCTATTGGATACTCAGAAAGCATGAACAAGTGTCTACTGGCATTCATCTGAAGCTACTATTCCTCTATAGGGAATAGGTCAGAGCTCGACAATTCATGTTTACCTTTGCTGTTCCCCTGACTTTCACCACCTGACACCAATAATGGATGTCTGTTTCTAATTCAATGTTTTTAATGTAATGTCTAGTTCTAGATACTAGGAATCTCTCGACTTCCCCTGGAGATTTCCTACGACCCAACAAGTGCACTACTGGGATTTACTACAAAGATACAGATGCAGTGAAAGACCATGACACCCACACCCCAATGTTTATAGCAGCAAGGTCCATAGTAGCCAAAGTGTGGAAGGAA
This sequence comes from Vulpes lagopus, assembly GCF_018345385.1. Classification (NCBI taxonomy): domain Eukaryota; kingdom Metazoa; phylum Chordata; class Mammalia; order Carnivora; family Canidae; genus Vulpes; species Vulpes lagopus. The sequence goes on from NC_054829.1 coordinate 74,658,516, forward strand.
CCTCGGTGTCCATTGATAGATGAGTGGATAATGAAGATGTGCCTATATATACAATGGAATATTACTCAGCCATTAGAAATGAAGAACACCCACCATTTGCTTCGACGTGAATGGAACTGGAGGCTATTATGCTGAGTAAAGTAAGTCAGTCACAGAAGAACGAATATATGGTCTCATTCATTTAGGGAATATAAAAAGTAGTGAAAAGACTAAAGGGGAAAGGAGATAAAATGAGTGAGACCTGTCAGAGAGGTCGACAGAACATGAGAGACTCCTAACTCTGGGAAGGAACTCTGGGAAGGGGTAGTGGTAAGGGAGGTCGGCGGGGGTAGGGGTGACTGGGTGACGGGCAATGAGGCGTCACTTGACATGGTGAGCACTGAGTGTTATACTATATGTTGGCAAAGCGCACTGCAATGAAAAATAATTAAGAAATAAAATTTGAAAAACAAAAAAAAAAACCTTCAGATAATGAGGAATAATCCTAACCAAAGAGGAAAGGACCTATAGTCTAAAAATTCTAAAATACATATGAAAGACATTAAAGAAGACAGAAATATATGGAAAACTGTCTATTCTTTTGTATTGGAAAAATAAATATTCATATAATGTCTATGCCACCAACAGCAATCTATGCATTCAATATGAACCCTATCAAAACACCAACAACATTTTTCTAGGGAACAGAAGTAGCCTAAAATTTGTAACTAAACAGAGAAGATTCTGACTAGGCAAAAGAATGTTGAAACAAAAAAGAAATCAGGACAGCCCAGGTGGCTCATCATTTTACCACTGCCTTTTTGCCCAGGGCGTGATCCTTGAGACCTAGGAATGAGTCCCATATTAGGCACCTGCATGGCGCCTGCTGCTCCCTCTGCCTGTGTCTCTGACATTCTCTCTGTCTCTCTGTGTCTCTCATGAGTAAATAAAAAAAAAACTTAAAAAAATCAAAACAAAAGTCATCACAATTCCAGATTTCAAAGTTGTGATAATCAAAACAGTATAATAGTGGGAGTAAAACACGCACATGGTCAATGGAATAGAATAAGGAAGCCATAAATGGACACACAGCTCTATGGTCAACTTATCCTCAACAAAGTACAAAAGACTATCAACTGGAAAAAGGACAATCTATTCAACAAGTGGTGTTGGGAACATAGGACAGCTGCAAGTAGAAGAATGATCCCGGGCCATTTTATACTCCACACAAAGACAAACTCAGAGTAGATGAAAGACCTAAATGTGAGGCAAGAAACCATCAAAATCAAGGAGATTTTGTGACCTCGGCCACAAACAGGTTCCTGGTACTCGAATCTCCAAAGGGAAGGGAAACAAAAGTAAAAATGAACTCTATGGACTACACCAAGGAAGGAGCTGTCTTACAGCTGTGGAAACACTCAACATAATTAAAAGGCAAACTAATAAATTGGAAAGATAGGGATGCCTGTGTAGCTTGAGCATCTGTCTTCGGCTCAGGGAGTCCTAGAGCTCTAGGATTGAGACCAGCATCAGGCTCCCTGTGGGGAGCCCACTTCTCCCTCTGCCATCTCTGCATCTCTCTCTGTCTCTCATGAATGAACAAATAACATCTTCCAAAAGAATATAAACAATGGGAGAAGAGATTTGCAAATCTATCTCCAGATTATGGCAGGTTTCCAAAATCGAAAAATAAATTACCAAACTAAACAACCACAAAGTGAAAACTACAATCAGAAATGGGTGGAAGACATGAAGAGACACCCTGTGCTGATTTGAGTTGTCGACTATCACTTTATATTAGGTAGGTCATCCACATGCCAAATGAAATTTATTCTCTCCTCTAGGTCTGGCTTATATCAACTGCATGACTAGAACAGACAATGCATCCTGAAGACAAGAGGAAAATACTTTCTGCCCCAGACTGGAGGACCTGCCAGAAAACGTAGCAAGAAAACTACTTTAAAAAAAAGAAAACTTGGTAACCTGGAAAGAACATAATTAGTTTTCCTATGACAATATCTTAATAGAGTCAATGAGTAAAAACCTTACATAAAAACTGGAAGAAATAACTCATGAGCTCAGGAAAAAAATCAGGATATAAAATCAGCAAATAAAATAAAGATATATTCCTACAAAATAACCACAAATTACATATACAAAATAACAAAATAATCCAATTTACACTGGCATGAAAAATAAATATTTAGGATTAAATTTTACTAATAAATTGAAATTTCTCCAGAAAATGACCTATATTCATGCGTGTCTCTGGAAATACATGCAGAAACTCGAAAAGAACTGTGCTTAGAATTTCATATAGTCAGAAGGCCATCTACACAAATTGCTATAGATTTGTGGTGCAACACTTGTGCTGGCTTTTAAATACACAAATGTAAGTCTGGAGCTGGTTATGTAGTTGGAGGACATGCAAATAGGGACCTTCCTCCACTGATTAAACCAGCCCAGGCCTGAGCCTGTGGCCGGGAGAGCAGTCCCAGCCTCAGGATCCCCAGGTGACCCTATTCAGTGATCAGGACACAACGCAGACAAACCACCATGGAGTCTGTGCTCAGCTGGGTTTTCCTTGTTTCTATTTTAAAAGGTAATTCATAGAGAACCAGAGACCTTGAGTCTGTGAGTGGAGATGAGTGAGGGAAACTGGGGATGTGGGACAGTTGTTTGACCAGGATGTCTTGTGTCTGCAGTTGTCCAGGGTGAAGTGCAACTGGTGGAGTCTGGGGGAGACCTGGTGAAGCCTGGGGGGTCCCTGAGACTCTCCTGTGTGGTCTCTGGATTCGCCTTCAGTAGCAATGAAATGAGCTGGGTCCGCCAGGCTCCAGGGAAGGGGCTGCAGTGGGTCGCAGCTATTAGCTATGATGGAAGTAGCACATACTACGTAGACGCTGTGAAGGGCCGATTCACCACCTCCAGAGACAACGCCAAGAACACGCTGTATCTGCAGATGAACAGCCTGAGAGCCGAGGACACGGCCGTGTATTACTGTGCAGACACAGTGAGGGGACCTCAGTGTGAGCCCAGACACAAACCTCCCTGTCGTAGGGGATCAGGACCACCAGGGGGTGCACACTCCTCACCACTTCTGTCTTGAAGGCCCAGGAGCAGGTGCAGATGGAGGTTCTGGGCAGGTTTCCTGTCAGGGTCTGGGCTTCCTCTCCAAAGAGCAGTTTCCCCCAGGGAGCCCCTCTCAACACTTGATTATGTGTTTACCATTTCAGTCTCTTTCTAAGAGACTTAGAATTCAATGATAGCACTTACACTTACTTGTACTTAACTTTTCCTGACCCGAAATATTAATCAATTACAAATAACTCCATTCACATCATCAGAAGCTTTTCATGAGTCCTAGTGGCACTCACTGTGGATCACAGGACCCCAAGCTAACATGCTGTCTTGCACATCTCGGTATAGAGGAATCCCCAATCAACACAAGATAAAAGAAACATAATACAAAAACGTTAATACAGCCTGGGAGTGAGAGAGATTCCCAGCATGACATGGTAGGGAAGTGGGCTCAGAGGTCATTCACACACACACACACACACACACACACACACACACACACACAATAATGAGAGTATAACCATTCATCACCCTCACCTTCATGTCTGATGAGAGCCAGGCCGGCCTCTCATCATGTCACAAATGCCTGTATGGTGCCAGGGAATGACACTGGCTCCAGGTGTGTGTTGTGGGCCAGTGGTGGGGACGGCGTCCTGCTCCAGGAAGGGCTTGTGTGGAGTTAGTGTCCCAACGGCATCAAAAGAGGGAACCCCTGGGTTATTGTTTGATTTCTTTTCCTTTGGGTGGAGGAGAAGGATAAGGAAGGAATATCAGGGAGCTACCAGTTAATAAAGACTGGATATGGTGTGAGGAATTTCACTAAACCAGGGTAAAACTGGAAGGACAAAAGAGAAACATGGTCATCCTCAGTAGACAAGTGTCTGAATCATATGGAAAGGAGATGAATAATATATGGAAGCAGCACAAAACTTTAAATAATAATACAAATAGGCCAAGATCCTACCCAGGTCTCAGATGGAAGCTGTCCTCTCCCCAAGGAACCATCGGGTTCTGAAGGTCATGTGTACTTGGTGTGCTCAGAGACCAGAAGCTTCTACTGGATCATGAGGATCCTCACGTTGAGGAGCTGGATTGAAGGACCTTCGACCTGCTGGGAAAAACTCATGGATCCTTCAGGTGCTGACGTCAGCTCACTGGTTGTAACCTTTACCATCCCTATGGTGAAACCTAATGTCCATGTGATGGGGGAGAAGGTGGAGCCTTAGGGACCACTTAGGTTGGGAGGTGCAGCCTCATGATGGGATCAGGGCACTTATACACCAGCACTGGGAAAGCTCCCTGCACCCTGGCTCCATGTGAGGTGACTGGGAAAGGATGGGGTAGGATGTGGGCACTCTCCAGACACCACAGCTTCCTGCACCTGGACCTCAGATGACCCAGACACCAGATCTGTGAGAATGAGTGTCTCTTGTTTGATCTGCCCAGCTCATGTCTGGTGTTCCAACAGGGGGCACGGGCTTAAGTATTTTTTTTCTTTATTTAAATTGAATTTACCAACATTCACTATACCCTCAGTGTTCATCACATCACATAAACTCCTTAACTCCCATCACCCAGTTACCCCATTCCCCACCTCCTCCCTTCCACTGACCCTCATTTTTTCCCCAGAGTTAAATGTGTCTCATGATTTGTCTTCCTCTCTAGTCTTACCCCACTAAGTATCACTCCTTCCCTTATGGTCTCTTTCAATATCAATGAGACCATATCATTGCCTTTCTGTGATTGATTTATTTCTCTCAATATAATGACTCCAGTTCCAATCATGTTGACAGAAACATTATTTCATGTTATTCATTATGTCTGACTGCTATGTAATATCCCATTGTATATATAAAGCACATCTTTTTTTTTTTGTATAATGTTTATTGGAGTGCGATTTGCCAACATATAGCAAAACACCCAGTGCTCATCCCATCAAGTGCCTCCCTCAGTGCCTGTAACCCAGTCACCCCCATCCACCGCCCACCTCCCCATCCACTATCCCTTGTTCTTTTCCCAGAGTTAGGAGTCTCTCAACTTCTGTCACCCTCTCTGATATTTCCCCTCATTTTCTTTCCATTCTCCTATAATCCCTTTTACTGTTTTTATATTCCCCAAGAAAGAGACCATATAATGTTTTTCCTTCTCCAATTGACTTATTTCACTCAGCATCATAACCTCCAGTTCAATCCACGTCAAAGCAATTGGTGGGTATTCGTCATTTCTAATGGCTGAGTAACATCCCATTGTATACATAGACCACAGATTCCTTATCCATTCATCTGTCAATAGAATGGTTGGTTGTGTGGACTTTGCTGCTGTGAACATTGAGATGCAAATGTCCCTTCCTTTCACTAAATCTGTGTCTTTGGAGTAAATAGCCTGTAGTGCAGTGGCTGGGGTGGCTCCTGGGGTGGCTCTATTCTCACGTTTTCAGGACATTCCATTCTGTTTTCTGTAGTGGCTCAACAAGCCTGAATTCCCACCAGGAATGAAACAGGGTTCCACTTTCTCAATATCCTCCCTTATATTTATTGTTTCTGGCCTTTTTACTTTATCCATTCTGAGTTGTATAAGTGGGATCTTAGTGTGGTTTTCATTTGTATTTCCCTGATGACAAGTCATGTGGATCATTTTTCTCCTCTGACTGTTGGCCATTGGTCAGTCTTCTTTGGAGAAAAGCCTTTTCATGTATTCTCCTCATTTCTTGACTGGATTGATTGTTTTGTTGGGTGCAGAATTTGTTAAGGAAATATCTTGTCCTATTCTGTAGGCTGCCTTTCATTTTGTTGCCTGTTGTATTGTTGTACAGATTCTATCTTGATGAAGTCCTAATAGTTTATCTTTCCCTTTGTTTCCTATGCCTTTTGAGAGGCGCCTTCTAGCAGTCACTGAAACTGAGGACAAAAAGATGCTACTTGAATTTGCCTCTAGGATTTAGATGAATTGCTGTCTCAGATTTCAGTATTTCATTATTTTGTGATTATCTTTGTGCTTTTTGTTGAAGAATTGTCCACTTTTATTCTTATGCAGGTGGCTGTCCAATTTTTTTCAGGTCCATTTGTTGATGTGTCTTTCTTTCATTAGATATTTTTTCTTGCTTTTTGAGGAGTAGTTGCCCATAAAGCTGAAGGGCCCTTTCTGAGCTCTCTGCTCTGTTCAATTTGTCTATGTGTTGTTTTTGCCAGTACCAGGCTATCTTGATGATAAAGGCTTTATAGTAGAGCTTTTCTGCAAACATTGTTATGCCCTCCAGCTATAGTTTTGTTTATGTTGTTTTGTTTTTTTTTTTTTTCCAAAATGATTCTGTTTGGCATTTAGGAAAGAAATTGAAGAAGACACAAAGAGATGGAAAACATTCTGTGCTTACAGATTAGAACAACAAATACTGTCAGGGCACCTGTGTTGCCCAGAGGTTGAGTGTCTGCAATTGGCTGGGGTTGTTTGTGATCCTGGGGTCCTGGGATGGTGTCCTGCATCAGGCTTTTGGAAGGGAGCCTGTTTCTCCCTCTGCCTCTGTGACTTTCCTGAATAAATAAATAAATAAATATTTAAAACAAACCAAAAATATTGAGGATCCCTGGGTGGCTCAGCACTTTGGCGCCTCCCTTTGGCTCAGGGTGCAATCCTGGAGTCCCGGGATTGTGTCCCATGTCGGACTCCTGGCATAGTCCTGCTTCTCCGTCAGGCTGTGTCTCTGCCTCTCTCTCTCTCTCTCTTTCTCTCTCTCTCTCTCTCTCTCTCTCTATTCTAAATGAATAAATAAAATCTTTTAAAAAAAAAAACAAAAATAAATCCTATGAAAATCTCTACATTGCCCAGAACCTTCTACATATTCAAAGCAATCCTAGTGGAAGCATCCTGGACATTTTTCACAGAGTATGAACATATAATCCTAAGATTTTTATGACACACACAGAGACATTAGGGACACATGGATGCACAGGCATGGCCCTGCTGTATTTGTTGTGAGAAGTATCATGTAACCACCCTCATCCAGTGAAGGGTGCATTTCTCACCTGGAACTAGGACTAATCTGTTGCAAACCATAAGTATCTGTCAAAAAGTCACAGTGGACACACTGAAGAGGAGAAGAATGATACAAGAGAGTCAGATATACTCAGACACTTTGGAACTTCAATTTAAGGATGTTCTGTTATAATGTTTCCAGAAGATGAGGATGACATGACCCAGTGGGATTTGTGTCTCACCATCACCTTACAGGGTTGTGTTGTACTGATGGCTGTTAGGTGTGTCCCTTGTCACTGGATGAAATTTGGTGCCCTGTGTCCTCATTTCAACCCACCTGCATCTGTGACTCTCCCTCTGGACATGAGATCAGGTTCCCTTTAGGATTTCCTCAATGGAACCCCTCATGGGTCCTACATGACTTTTTTGGTTTTTATCATTTTATTTAAATGCAATCATTTTTGTCATGGAATTTGTAACTGTTGGGGCCAGGCGGGAAGAGAAACTCCTCAAGATGGCGGATACCCCAAATGGCTGAGGTTCCTGTCACCACCTCCACCTGGGACGCCAATGGACCAATGACCTGCTGACAGCTTGACGCAGACCCTTAGACCTCTCCTTTGGACTTACCCAACCGGACCCAATGCCCTTCAAACCCCAGAGGAGGAAGTCACCTTTGACTGACCGAATTGCGATCCTTCCTTTGCATATGAGCCAACCAATAGGAAACCGTTCTGCCTTACAACGTTATGTAAACCCCCTGTCACCTTGTCTTGGCGCGACTTCCCCGACTCACTCTTTCCCTCCGTGAGTCGTGGAACCTCGCCCGAGGGTGCCTGCAATAAAATCTGTTCTTGGACCCTCGCTTGCCTTGGCGGTCTCATTTCCATTTAGTTACCAAAAAACCTAACATTTGGTGCCGAAACCCGGGAGGAGATCGAGCCCCTGCAACAGCACGGAGGCTCTCTCCTCCTCCGTCGGACTGGGACTCCGCTCTCTCTCTGCTGGGGTCACTGGACTCCTTGGGGTAAGTGTTCCCTGGTTTCCGACCCTCCTCCGGGGCGCCCTGTCCTAATCGCGGCCGCGTCAGGGCAAACCCTCCGCCACCTGGTGGCTCCGCGGTTCCGGGGAGTAAAGGAGACGTCCTCACTCCACGGTAACCACTTCCGTAAGCAGCAGCTCAATTCACGGTGGAGGGGACGCCCTCCTCCAAGTCTTGAGCTGATAAGGGAAGGAGCCATGGGAACCTCTCAGTCCAAATTCGATTCCAAAACGCCTTTAGGATGCCTACTGGCTAATCTCCGAACTCTGGAGTTAGACCAGGACTTACGAAGGCGACGCCTTATCCATTACTGTACCGTCGCTTGGCCTCAATATCGGTTGAATAACCAATCGCAATGGCCACCTGAAGGCACTTTTGATTATCAGATACTTACGGACCTTGATAATCTCTGTAGACGCCAAGGCAAATGGTCTGAGGTGCCCTATGTCCAGGCTTTCTGGACCCTGCGCTCCAGACCAGAACTCTGCTCCAGCTGCTCAACCTCTCAAGTACTCTTAGCCTGCTCTCCCCCGCAGACTCTTCCCCGCTCCACCTCTAGAGACTCCAACTTGGCCCCTCTATCCCCCCTCGCAGAGCCTCCTGAAGATCTCTCCAGGCCTCCTGTAGGGGCCCCACACCTGTCTCCTCCTCCCTACCAACCTGCTCCCCAACAACCTGTGTCCCCGACTCCTTCCTCAATCTCCGAAGCTCCAGGCCCAGGCGCAGCCTCGAGCATACCCTCCCCAACTGTTCCTCTCCTCCCAGCCCCAGAACCTCAACCACCTTCCAACCCCCTCCCTTCCCCTCCTATCTCTGCCCGTACCAGATCCAAAAACTCTTCCCCGGACCTGGTCTGCCCCTTGAGGGAGGTTGCAGGGGCTGAAGGGGTTGTCCGAGTCCATGTGCCCTTTTCTCTACTAGACCTATCCCAGATAGAAAAACGCTTAGGTTCCTTCTCGGCCAATCCCGACAACTACATCAAGGAATTCCAATACTTGGCACAGGCCTATGACCTGACCTGGCATGACTTACATGTCATCCAGACCACCACCCTCACCGCTGAGGAGAGGGAACGTATCCAGGCTGCTGCCCGGGAACACGCCGATCAGGTCCACCTCACCGACGCCACAATGCCAGTCGGTGCTCAGGCGGTCCCAGCCATAGAGCCAGGCTGGAGTTACCAAGACGGTCAAGACGGCCGCCGGCGTCGCGACCACATGGTCCGATGTCTCATTGCCGGCATGCGGGCGGCCTCTAATAAGGCCGTTAATTATGACAAGATCAGAGAAATCATACAGGCCCCTGACGAAAACCCGGCTATATTCCTTAACCGGCTGACCGAGGCATTAATTCAGTACACTCGCTTGGACCCGGCCTGTCCCGCAGGGGCCACGGTTCTAGCCACACATTTTATCTCTCAGTCAGCCCCAGATATCCGCAAAAAATTAAAGAAAGTCGAGGAAGGCCCTCAGACCCCCATTTCTGACCTAGTGAGAATGGCATTTAAGGTCTTTAACTCCCGTGAGGAAGCCGCAGAGCTTCAGCGACAGGCCAGACTCCAGCAGAAGATTCAGCTACAAACCCAGGCCTTGGTAGCAGCCCTGCGGCCGGCCGGCTCCAGGAGCCAGCAGAAAGGGGGAACCAGCCGCACCCCTCCGGGGGCCTGCTTCAAATGTGGGGCTGAAGGCCATTGGGCCCGTCAATGCCCCAACCCGAGGGCACCAACTCGGCCATGCCCTCTCTGCCGTTTGATGGGCCACTGGAAATCCGACTGCCCTAGCCTCGGGGAATCCTCGGCGCCTCAACGCGGGGGAAGACCCGAGCCGGTGAGTCCAGCCTTCCAACTGCTCGGGTTGGAGGACGACTGACGGAGCCCAGACTCAGCCACCCCTCTCACCCAGGCCGAGCCCAGGGTCATGCTCCAGGTAGCGGGTAAGTCCATCTCCTTTCTGCTGGACACGGGGGCTACCTATTCTGTTCTGCCTTCCTACGCGGGACCTACTCGACCCTCACCGGTCGCTGTTATGGGGATCGACGGGAACTCCTCCACTCCTAGGGCCACACCTCCCCTTACTTGTAGCCTGGATGAGTTCCCTTTCTCTCACTCATTCCTGGTGATTCCCTCATGCCCAGTGCCCCTGCTGGGTTTGGATATCCTCCAAAAGCTAGGGGCAACTATTCATTTGTCCCCCTCTCCTCCCTCCTCACCCTCAGCTCGTCTCATCCTATATCTCTCCACTCCATCTACTCCTACTCCGGATCAGTTACCCTTCGTGAACCCCCAGGTATGGGATACCTCGGAACCTGTAGTGGCCTCCCACCACCCTCCTGTCAAAATAAAACTCAAGGACGGTTCTAAGTTCCCCTCTAGACCCCAGTTCCCTATCTCCCTCCTCCATCGCCTCGGCCTCAAACCAATCATAGAACGACTAAAGCGTCAGGGACTTCTGATTCCCATAAGCTCTCCCTGTAACTCCCCCATCCTGCCGGTCCGTAAACCCTCCGGGGCTTATCGATTGGTTCAGGACCTCCGACTCATTAATGAGGCAATAGTCCCTCTCCATCCAGTGGTTCCTAACCCTTATACCCTACTATCCCATATCCCTCCAAACACCACTCACTTTACGGTGTTGGACCTGAAGGATGCCTTTTTTACTATTCCCCTACACCCCGATTCCTACTTTCTTTTCGCCTTCACCTGGGAAGACCCAGACACACATACCTCTGGACAATTAACCTGGACTGTCCTACCCCAGGGGTTCCGGGACAGCCCCCATATTTTTGGTCAGGCCTTGGCTGCGGATTTACAGCAATGCCTCCTTAAGGCTAGTACCTTACTACAATATGTAGACGACCTCCTCCTCTGCAGCCCTGCCCTCACCATCTCCCAGGACGACACCTCCTCCCTACTTAACTTCCTAGGGAGCAAAGGGTATCGGGTCACACCCTCTAAGGCACAACTCTGCACCCCTTCTGTCACTTATCTGGGAATCCACCTGACCCCCACCTCTAAATCTCTTACTGGAGACCGTATCCGCCTCCTACGAGAGCTCCAACCCCCTCAGACGGCGGATGAAATACTTTCCTTCCTCGGGTTGGCTGGCTTTTTTAGACACTGGATTCCAAACTTTTCTATTTTGGCCCGCCCCTTATACCAAGCGGCAAAGGACACTCCCCAGGGTCCTCTCAGTGATCCCTCTTCGGTCCGCCGCCTATTTTCCAAGTTAAGAGACTGTCTCACCGCTGGGCCGATACTAACTTTGCCTGACCCTTCAAAACCATTCCACCTTTACACTGATGAACGGTCGGGTTCAGCTACTGGCCTTTTGGCCCAACTGGTGGGACCTACTTACCGGATTATAGCCTATCTATCTAAGCAGCTAGACGGCACCGCCCGCGGATGGCAGCCCTGCCTTAGGGCACTCGCAGCTGCTGCCTCTTTAACTAAGGAGGCTCTCAAATTGACTTTGGGACAACCTCTCGTGGTTTACTCCCCCCATCGACTTGGGGATCTTCTTAGCCACCGATCCCTGGCCCACCTAACCCCCTCTCGTCTCCAACTCTTCCATCTGCTATTCATCGAAAACCCTCAAATCTCCCTCTCTACCTCTCCCCGCTTAAATCCTGCAACTCTGTTGCCTACACCTTCGCCTACCTCTGAACCCACTCACTCCTGCCCGCAGCTCTTAGAGGATCTCACCCCTCCCCACCCTGGACTCTCTGATCAGCCATTATCCAACCCTGACCGTATACTCTTTGTAGATGGCAGCTCCTTCCTGGCTGCGGATGGTCGGAGACATGCCGCCTATGCTGTAGTCACCCCAGAGACAGTAGTGGAGACAGTTCCCCTCCCAATTGGGACTACATCCCAAAAGGCTGAACTTATAGCTCTCACCAGGGCTCTACATCTATCTAAGGGACAACGAGTCACCATCTACACTGACTCAAAATATGCCTATCTTATTGCTCATACTCATTCCGTCCTCTGGCAGGAGCGGGGATTTTTAACCACCAAGGGGACGCCTATAGTAAATGGACCTCTCATTGCCAAATTGCTGGAGGCCCTTAGTCTGCCCACTGAGGTTGCAATCGTTCACTGTAGGGGCCATCAGACTTCTAAAGACATGGTCTCCATAGGAAATAATAAGGCCGACTCAGTGGCCAGGAAAACGGCCTTAAGTAACCCAGTATCTCCCATCCTCTTCCTTAATACCCCTCACCGACCTTCCTACTCTATAAAGGAAACTCAAGCCCTCCAGGCCCTGGGAGGAAAGGCAGAAGGTAAAGGATGGATTTACATTCGAGGGAAGATTGCCCTCCCAGAAAACCTGGCCCATACCCTAATTACTGACATCCACCAATCTCTCCATATTGGCCCAAGGGCACTGAACCAGTTTCTCCAGCCCCTGTTTTACTATCCATCCCTACCTAAGGTGATTGAGGCTGTCCATAGGGCTTGTAAAACCTGCTCGGCCGTAAATGCACAGGGAGGAATCCGCAGGCCGGGGCCTAACCATCAGCTCCGAGGCCATCAGCCCGGGGAAGACTGGCAGCTGGACTTCACTCACATGCCTCACCATAAAGCCTTTCGTTATCTACTGACTTTGGTTGATACTTTTACAGGATGGATTGAGGCATACCCCACAGCCAGAGAGACTGCAGATATGGTGGCCACAATCCTCATTGAGCACATCATCCCGAGGTTTGGGTTACCCCGGACCCTGCAGTCAGACAACGGGCCGGCATTTATCTCCAGTGTGACCCAACAGGTGGCCGAGAGCCTCAACATTACCTGGAAGCTGCACATTCCCTACCACCCTCAGTCTTCGGGTAAGGTGGAAAGGGCCAACGGGCTACTTAAGGCTCAACTCACTAAACTTACCCTGGAGACTCGCCTGTCGTGGCCCACACTGTTACCTATAGCTCTCACCAGACTCCGGGCGTCCCCCCGAGGACCATCAGGTTTGAGTCCCTTTGAGTTACTGTACGGTAGGCCTTTCCTTATCAACCACAACCTCCCGGCCATTCCTCCACCTCTTTTATCCTATCTGCCTTACCTTACCCTCCTCCGGGCCCTCTTAAGGGCTCATGCCAATGCTGTCATTCCGGCCCCGACTGACAATGCATCTGAGGGAGCCTCCCCACAAGACTTATCCCCAGGGGACCAGGTCCTTCTCAGAAATCTGCAGCCAGGCTCCCTGCAGACCCGATGGACCGGACCTCACACGGTCATCCTCACCACCCCAACCGCGGCAAAATTGCTGGGACATACGGCATGGGTGCACATCAATAACCTTAAACGGGCACCCACAGGTATTGAGTGGACCTCCCAGATGGTGGGACCCACCAAACTCCGCCTGGCTAGGGCTCCTTCTCATACTACTCCTGAGCCCCCCGATCCAGGCGGTAGAATGTGATTGCATGAGAGGCAGCGGTACCTCGCGCTACTTTTCATCTTATACCCACATGCCCAGAACTTGTTACTCAGGGAAGACACCCATCACCTGTACTTCAAGACATGCCGTAGGAACCTTTTGGATGTCTGAACTTTCTCAAACCAGCCGATCCCCTTGCAGCCGGTACCCCAAGACTGGTAAAGTATGCTGGACTTATCTAAGCCATGTGGGTCTCTCTGATGGGGGTGGAGTCCAAGACCAGGCTGGCCAGGAGCAGACCCGACAAAGGGTCATCCACCAACTCCAGGCCTCAAACCAGTTGACCTATAAGGGTATTTCCCTCGATGACATCAAGAAAGTTCCCACCACTGAGCAGCTAACAACGGCCCTCCTAAATTCCAGCTATAACTTATGGCGAAATTTCTCCAAAACCGGGGACAGCAACTGCTGGATCTGTTTTCCCTTCTCTACACTCTCTAATATTGTAGGAATCCCTCTCCCAACTAATTGGACACTCCCCAACTCCACGATCACCAATCAGACAGTCCACATTGGACCTATTGGGGGGAATATACCAATCATTAATTCCTCTAACTCTCTCACTCCCACAGCTGCCAACATTACTAATTCCTCTCTTCCATACTGTGCCCCCTCGGGAATATTTCTCTCATGCCCCCAGGGCACTTACCGTTGCTTAACTGCTAATGATTCCCTAGACTGCACTTTCATCCTCCTGTCTCCCTCAACCAACATTTACTCCGATTCCCAGCTCCAGTCCACATTATTTCTCCAATACCGGAGAAAAAGGGCTGCCTTTCTCCCCTTCCTAATAGGAGCAGGAATAACTACTGGGGTCGCTACAGGAGTGGCAGGAATGGGGACTTCCATAGACTTTTATTATAAACTTTCCCAAGCTCTGAACGACGACATGGAACGGATCGCTGACTCCCTCACAGCCCTACAGACTCAGGTCACTAGTTTGGCAGCTGTCACTCTGCAAAATCGACGGGCCCTCGACCTTTTGACCGCCGAAAAAGGTGGAACCTGTCTGTACTTAAATGAGGAAATCAATCAGGTATAGTTACTTCCAAAGTTAAAGAACTCAGAGACCGAATCCAGACCAGGCGCCAGGGCTCATCTTTCTGGGGCCTAGACCCCCACACTTGGGTAACGTGGCTACTCCCTTTGGCGGGACCCCTATGCCTAATCCTTCTTCTCATCTCTGTCGCCCCTTGCTTGTTTCGATGTTTACAGGAACGCCTGCAAGAACTCACCCGGGTATCTGTCAACCAACTTTTACTTCACCCATACTCTCGCCTGCCCACATCCGACTACCCCTACAACGACGTCCCACCGTCAGCAGGAAGTAGCCAGAGCAGAGTCGACGCCCCCGACACCATTATATAAAACAAAAGGTCGGAATGTTGGGGCCAGGCGGGAAGAGAAACTCCTCAAGATGGCGGATACCCCAAATGGCTGAGGTTCCTGTCACCACCTCCACCTGGGACGCCAATGGACCAATGACCTGCTGACAGCTTGACGCAGACCCTTAGACCTCTCCTTTGGACTTACCCAACCGGACCCAATGCCCTTCAAACCCCAGAGGAGGAAGTCACCTTTGACTGACCGAATTGCGATCCTTCCTTTGCATATGAGCCAACCAATAGGAAACCGTTCTGCCTTACAACGTTATGTAAACCCCCTGTCACCTTGTCTTGGCGCGACTTCCCCGACTCACTCTTTCCCTCCGTGAGTCGTGGAACCTCGCCCGAGGGTGCCTGCAATAAAATCTGTTCTTGGACCCTCGCTTGCCTTGGCGGTCTCATTTCCATTTAGTTACCAAAAAACCTAACAGTAACAACCAAGTAACATGACCTGGTTATGTCAATATCTAACAGCTCTACCATCTTATTCCATAGTCTACATGTGAACTTACATGACAGTGAAGCTATTTCAGGGAAGGTAAGTCCACTCATGGTCAGCAAGGCAGGGGAGCAGCTCTGAATGCTCAGAAGCAGGGCATTGGTTGGCTGTGATGATTTCATCAACATTTATACAAATAGCAGCTGTCCCCAGACATGAACATTCAGAAAATAGATGTGAGATGGTAGAGCAAGGGATGGAGCACACAGTTCCTCTTGCAGTGTGCAGCCCTGGACCTGAGCTGGGCTTACATGGATGTCTAAATGCACAGTGCAATTGGCAATGGATTGGTATCATTTGCTCTTTGTGTTGTTTCCTCTGTAGATGCTCACACCCCACCATGTTGAAGCCTGTCTTGGGGTATTGTGACTCTTCCTGGCTGCATTGGAGAGCCGTTATGAACATGGCCTCCTATCTCTAGCCTGGGATTGAATGTTTGCACCCCGGAGTCTTCAGGGAGCCCTCAAAGGAGAGCCATAAAGCCCTTTCGGTCCTCAGTTGACATCTGAATCATGTGTTCACCGTACCTGTGTCTGGGCTGGTGTATCTCAGGCACATGAATGGATCTCGAAATGACAATATGAAAGGCTCTGTAGTGTGGACCTGGGCTCGTCCTCTGAGGGCTTGTCACAAGAGAGGGTCTAGTTTCTGCCTGCTGGTTTCAGAATAGAGGTCACAGGACCACACAGAATTCAGTTTATGGAAACAAAGCACAACGCGTGCACTCAGACCCAATGTTCACACGTCTATAGGTTCCAGTCCTTAACCATGCATCACATTGTGCCACTTTTTCTTCTTGGCACTCAGAGTGTCCTTAGATCCAGGAAATTTCCCTATTTTTCCATTTTAGCACCATCATGCGAGGTTTGTCCCCTGCAGGAGTAGAATTGTACAAGTTCATACGTTCCTCTCTTGTCCTTAAAATTCTTGACAGTAGTGTCTGCAAGCAACCTCCCTCCTGCTGTCCTCCTCATGGTTGTATCTCTCCAATGTCAACACCGCACAGCTCCTAAACACCAAAACCTGCTCAGTATTCTATTAGCAGTCTTGCTGTTGTTTTTTTTCAACTCTGATCGATTTCATGGATGTTCGAAATGATTCAATAACTATCCAGCTGTTTCAAGGATGTGACAAGCCCTGAGTCTCCTAAATCTTCTGACATGTTAACTTCTCTTTCCCATATTTTTTCATACTAAAGATGGTGTGGAGAATTTTTTCTGATTTATATGTTTGAGGTGAACTTTGGACCCTGGTGTTTTGTTTCAGAGTATCGTAAACTTATTTTCACCCCTACTCTGATTCTGGATCCTAAGGACTCATTTTTGTTTGTACAAGCCTACTGAGTATTGTACTAATATTATATTGTGTTTCAAGAAATAATTATAGACATATGTGGTCCATGCACATAAGGTCATCCAACAAGTGACATAAGGAGCAATGCACCATCTAGCAATGACACTGGGGCTTCAAGGAGGGCAGAGATGCTCCCAAAGGACCAGAATTGCAGGAATATTATTGGCAGGACTCCATATCTCTGTTCAGGTGACACAGGCCATTTGGGTGGTGGGCTCTGCTTGCAGCCTTCCTGATGCATATGATCCATTCAAAGATGGAAAGGGGGGTACGCAGGTGCTCAGCAGTTTAGTGCCACCTTCAGCCCAAGGCCTGATCCTGGAGATCAGGGATTGAGTCCCAACTCAGGCTCCATGCATGGAGCCTGCTTCTCCCTCTGCCTGTGTCTCTGCATCTCTCTCTCTTTCTCTGTGTCTCTGATGAATAAATAAAACATTAAAAAAACAAAGATGGAATTGGCTAGATTTGGAAACAGAACAGAAGTCCTGTGTGCAGCCCGCAGGGTCAGGGGGACTGATCTAAGAAAACCAAAATTACAGTTGATCAGAGGCACAAATTGAAATTGGTTTGAAACTGAAATTTCCTGCTGCATTTGTCATCAAAAATCCTGATGAATCCATAGAAGAGGTTCATGGTAGATAGTTTTCTTCTCTTAGATGGAATATAGTATTTGAATGTAAAAAGAATTCACGAAAAACTTACAGTTGCAAAGCAGCACCATACTGTTTGTTTAGGAGGGATAAGAAAAATAGAAATATAGGTATACAATGGAAAATGTTCATTCTGACATGAGTTTATTATATCCCAATCTCTGCTTGAATGAGCTCATTCTGCATCAGGTAAGCTCATCAAAGCGATTACAGAAGATCACAGAGTTAACTGCAGTGGAACACAGTGACTGAGTTGTTAGAGACAAATAGAACTGCATTACCTGAAACCCTCTGAAATTCAGCTAAATTTTAAATTTAGAATTGCAGGAATATTATAGGCAAGACTCCATGTCTTTGTGAAGTGGACACAGGCACCTTTTGGTTGGTGGGCTCTGCTGGCAGTCTTCCTGATGCATGTGATCCATTCAAAGTTGCAATGTGTTAGATATGGAGACAGAAGACAAGTCCTGTACATAGTCCATAGGGTCAGGGGGAATGATCTGAGAAATTCAAAATTAAGGTTGATTAAAGGAATAGATTGAAAAAAATTGAAACTGAATTTTCCTGACACATTTGTTATCAAAAATACCTTTCATCAAAATACATTATTTTTAATAATAAATTTATTTCTTATTGATGCTCAATTTGCCAACATACAGAATAACAGCCAGTGCTCATCCCGCCAAGTGCTCCCCTCAGTACCCATCACCCAGTCACCCCAACACTCCGCCCACCTCCCCTTCCATTACCCCTTGTTCATTTCCCAGAGTAAGGTGTCTCTCATGTTGTGTCACCCACACAGAAATTTTCACTCATCTTCTCTCCTTTCCTTTTATTTCCTTTCACTAATTTTTATATTCCCCAAATGAATGAGACCATATAATGTTTATCCATTTCCGATTGACTTGTTTAATCAGCATAGTACCCGCCAGGTCCATCGATGTCAAAGCAAAAGGTGGGTATTTGTCGTTTGTAATGGCTGAGTAATATTCCATTGTATACATAGACCACATCTTCTTTGATACAATAATATTTTTATTTATTTTATTTATTCTTTATAATAAATTTATTTTTAGTGGTGTTCAATTTGTCAACATACAGAATAACACCCAGTGCTCATCCCGTCGAATGCCCCCCTCACTGACCATCACCCATTCACCCCCACCCCCCGCCCTCTTCCCCTTCCACCACCCCTGGTTCATTTCCCAGAGTTAGGAGTCTTTCTATTCTGTCACCCTTTCTGATATTTCCCACACATTTTTACTCCCTTCCCTTATATTCCCTTTCACTATTATTTATATTCCCCAAATGAATGAGAACATATAATGTTTGTCCTTCTCCAATTGACTTACTTCACTCAGCATCATACCCTCCAGTTCCATCCACGTTGATTTCTAGAGCAATGTCCACAATAGCCAAACTCTGGAAGGAGGCTCGATGTCCATCGAAAGATTAATGGATAAAGAAGATGTGGTTTATGTATACAATGGAATATTACTCTGCCATTAGAAATGACAAATACCTACCATTTGCTACAATAATATTTTTAAATAAAATGGTTTTGTTTTTTGTTACATTGGATTAGCCAACTTATACTGCATACTTCTTTTCTGATGTTCAATAATCCATCAGGTGCTTATAACACACAGTATTGATGACATCCTTTACCCTCTTTAATGCATATCACACAATGACTCAAAGACCCACTAACCTCCCCAGCATTATACCTCATTCTGTTTCCTATAGTTAATGGTTTCTCATGTTTTGTCCCCCTCTCGAATGATTCCCAGGCTTCCCAGCATTAGCCAATGTTACTTTGAAAGGTTACGTATATTCCATGTTAGACAGAAATGATATGATAATTGTCTTCTGATTGATTTATTTTACTCAGCAAAATACCCTCCATTTCCATCAATGTCACTGTAAGTGGTAGGTATTTGATATTTCTGATGGCAGAGTAATATCCCATTGTGTATATTCCACATGATATTTATCCTTTCTTCTGTGGTGGAAATCATATTTCCCTCCACAGTTTAGCTATTGTGTACTTTGCTGCTATGAACACTGGGGTTCAGGTGCCCTTTGCATCACTACATCTGTGTGCCTGGAGTAAATACTCAGTAATACAATTCCTGGAGCATATGCCATTCACAACAAAGGAAAGAACCAGAGGTAATACTCTCTGCCATAGATCTAATTAAGAAGGATAAAGTAAAAAATAAGAGCTCAAATACAGGATATTAATTTTAAAGTTACTAGTTGCATTTCAGGAAAGCTAAAACACACTACATTATAACTTAGTGTAGAAATGAACCAATTCAGTTGTAAATTAAAAGTGATCAATGTGAGATAGAGTCTAAACTAGATGCTGTAACAGCCATGGTAAATGAGGTCAATTGGAGCATAGGTGACATCGAAGACAAGGTGATCGAAAGGAACGAAGGTGTGGAAAGTAGAGAAACACAAATAATGGACCACAAAAGGCTTGAAAAATCACTAGTGCCATTAGTTCAAACTAAATTAAAATATTTAGGGCCCATGAAGGGAAGGAAGAGAGAGAAGGACAGAACGTATATTTGAGAAAATCATAGCAAAGACTCTTTTTCTTTCTTTTTTTGAAAGATTTCATTTATGTATTCATGAGAGACCTAGAGAGGCAAAGACAAAGGCAGAGAGAGGAGCAGGCTCCATGCAGGGAGCCTGCTGTTGGACTTGATACTGTGTCTACAGGATCATACCCTGGGTCAAAGGCAGGTGCTGAACAGCTGAGCCACCCAGGAGTTCCAGCACACTCTCTTTTTCAATAAAAAGACACATCCAGATTGAAAGTGAGGGAGTAAACTCCCACTAATCATGTCAATGGACGTCAAGAAGAATGAAGAGGAGCAATACTTATAGGAGCTGATCTAGAATTTAAAACAAAGCCTATAATAAAGGATGAAGAAGGATCCTATATTATAAAAATTGTTTCTCCAACAGAAGATCTACCTTTTCAAAATATTCACACTGCTAACTTCAGAGAAGACAAGTGCACAAACCAATTAACCCTAAACTTAATGACACTCATGGCTACTATTACCTTTACAGCGGGGACTTCAATGTCTCCTGATATCAGTGAGAATCATCTAAGCAGAAGCTCAACAAGAAACAAGGGGTTTGAGAGACATAGTGGATCAGACATACTTCACAAATATATCGGAGCATTTTTCCCAAAGCAGAATACACATTCTTCTTTATTGCATGTGGAAAATACTCCAGAATAGATCATACACATGGTCACAACTCATGTGTCAAGTAGTACAGAATGGTTGAATTCACTTCATGAATAGGTTCAGACCAATATGCTATGAAACAAGTCAAAACCAATAAACACATGGAAGGCCCCTAAATGACAATACGATACTACCTGACACCAGTGAGAATGGGGAAAATTAAGAAGATATGAAAGAACAAATGTTGAAGTGGATGTGGAGAAAGGGAACCCTCTTGCATTGTTGGTGGGAATGTGAACTGGTGCAATCACTCTGGATAACTGTGTGGAGGTTCCTCAAAGAGTTAAAAATAAAACTGTCTTACGACCCAGCAATTGCACTGCTGGGGATTTACCTCAAAGATACAGATGCCATGAAATGCTGGGACACCTGCACTCCCATGCTTATAGTAGCAATGTCCAGAATAACCAAACTGTGGAAGGAGCCCTGGTGTTCGTCGAAAGATAAATGGATAAAGAACATGTATTCTATATTTACAATGGCATATTCCTCAGCCACCACATTGGAGGAATACCCAACAATTGCTTCAACGTGAGTGGAACTGGAGGATATTATGCTGAGTGATGTAGGCCAAATGTAGGACAAACATTATATGGTCTCATTCAATCGGGTAATATAAAAAATGCTGTAAGTATTATAGAGGAAATGAGGGAAAATAAGAGGGAAAAATTAGAGAGGATGACAAAATATGAGAGACTTCTAAATCTGGGAAACGAATAAGAGGTAGTGGGAGGAGAAGTGGATGGGCCATGGAGTGACAGGGTTAAGGGCACTGAGGGGAACACTTGACCATATGAGTCTGGGGTGCTATGCTATGTGTTGGAAATCAACCTTCAATAAAAAAAATATAACAAATAAATAAATGTACATAAAAGGACATCTTATTGAAGAAGAAATAAGTTAATGAAGAAATTAAAGAATTTAAGCAAAATTTCAATGAACATTAAATCACAATCATACAATCCAGTATGTCTCTCAAAACGCTTGTTTCCTGGTAAAGCTCTGGGACACATCAAAAGCCATCCACAAAGGGAACAACGGAGCAATACAGGTCTTCTCCAGGACCTGATTGAAATGGGAGCATATCCAGCGCATTAGCAGAGTGAAGATGAGGGTAAACGTATTGCCAGGCTGCTGTTCCCACATGCAGAAGAATGAAAGGGGAAACTTTTCTTACATTATCACAACAATGGACTCAAAGTTGATGAAGGATCTAAATGAGTCGGGAAACCATCGGAATCCTCAGGAGAACACAGGCAGCCCTTTTTCTACCTCAGCTGCAAGCACTTCTAGATGAGTCTCCAGAGGTAAGGGAAAGAAAAGGAAAATGAAGTATGGGGACCTCATCAAGAAAGAGCATTTTCACACAAAGGAATCACTCAGTGTAATTAAAAGGCAGCCTACAGAATGGGAGAAGATATTTGGTAATGTCTTATCAGATTAAAGGCTCGAATTCATATGTAAAATGAACATATCAAGCTCAACAGCCACCAGTATCTCCAATGAGAATTGGCCAGAAGTTGTGAACAGACTTCCTGTCCTGTCCTGAGATCCCACATCACACCGTATATTAGCGAGCTCATTCTCATGCAAAAAAAAAATAATTCATTAGCTCTCCTAGATTTGCCATATATCAAACAAAATATTAGAAGAAAGTGTCTGACAGAAAAGAAGGAAAACCTCAATGCCCCTAAGTCGAAGATTACAGAAATTAGGCAATAATAAAATAAAAGACTTTAACATCATTCAACTGGAATAAAATAATTTGTTTACATATACATTGTCAGGGAGGAAAATAATTCCAAAAAAAACACTTAAAAGTAAGTAATGAACTCAGGGAAAATTCAGGATATCAAATCAAAATAGACCAGGAAGTTAATTTCTACACAGTAACAACCAAATTTCTGTATAAAATAAACAAAACATTCCCCTTTGCACTGGTATTAAAAATAAATGTTTATGACTACACTTCTTTAAGGAGAGAAAATGCTATTTAAAAATGAACTACATTAATGAGAGACTTTCAAAAGGCACAGAAATGCAAAAATAAATACTTTGATGGATTAGAACATCATAAATTCACTGTACCACCAAAAGAATGCGATCTACTGTTGTGAAGTAATGCTTGTATATAACTTGTAAAGAATTGAATCTAAGACTGGAGCTGACTATATAGTCAGAGGACATGCAAATGAGGCCCTCCCTACACTGATTAAATCAGCCAGAGCCCCAAGCATAAAGCTGGAGAGGAGCCCCAGCCCCAGGATACCCAGGTGGCCCCATTCAATGCTCACGAAACAAAACAGACAAACCACTATGGAGTCTGTGCTCATCTGGGCTTTTCTTGTCGCTATTTTAAAAGGTAATTCATGGAGAACAAGGGACCTTGAGTCTGTGAGTGGAGGTGAGTGAGTGAAAGAGGGGATGTGTGACCGTTTCCTGACCAGATGTCTTGTGTCTGCAGGTGTCCAGGGTGAGGTGCAGCTGGTGGAGTCTGGGGGAGACCTGGTGAAGCCTGGGGGGTCCCTGAGACTCTCCTGTGTGGTCTCTGGAGTCACCTTCAGTAGCTACAGCATGAGCTAGTTCCGTCAGGCTCCAGGGAAGGGGCTGCAGTGGGTCGCATGGATTAGGTATGATGGAAGTAGCACATACTACGCAGACGCTGTGAAGGGCCGATTCACCATCTCCAGAGACAACGCCAAGAACACGCTGTATCTGCAGATGAACAGCCTGAGAGCCGAGGACACGGCTGTGTATTACTGTGCAAGGGCACAGTGAGGGGACCTCAGTGTGAGCCCAGACACAAACCTCCCTGTAGAAGGGGATTGGGACCACCAGGGGGTGCACACTCCTCACGACTTCTGTCTTGAAGGCCCAGGAGCAGGTGCAGATGGAGGTTCTGGGCAGGTTTCCTGTCAGGGTCTGGGCTTCCTCTCCATGGAGCAGTTTCCCCCAGGGAGTCTCTATGAACACTTGGTCATGTGTTTACCTATTCAGTCTCCTTCTTAGAGACTTAGAATTCAACTATGGCACTTGCACTTACTTGTACTTAACATTTCCTGACCTGAAATATTAATCAATTACAAATAACTCCATTCATGTCATCTGAACATTTTCACTAGTCTTATTGGCACTCCCTTTGGATCACAGGACCCCAAGATAACTGTTCTCTTGTACATCACAGTATTCAGTAATCTCCATTCAACACAAGTGAAAAGAGACATTCTACAAAAATGTTAAAAATGGCCTGGGAGTGAGAAAAATTCCCAGCATGGCATGGTAGGGAGGTGGACTCTGAGGTCACTCACAAACACACACAATCAAGAGAGAATAAGCTTTAAGTACCTTCACCTTCACGTCTGATGAGAGCCAGGCAAGCCTCTCATCATGTCATAAATGCCTGGATGGTGCCAGGGAGGTCACTAGCTTTGGGTGTGTGTTGTGGGTCAGTGGTGGGGAAAGGATCCTGCTCCATGGGATTTGGGGAGGAGGTGAGGCCCTAGGGGAGTACTTAGGTCCAGAAGTGCAGCCTCATGATAGGCCCAGGGCCCTTATACTGGGAAACATCCCTGCATCCTGGCCCCATGTGAGGTGATGGGGAAAGGGCGGTCTAGGACCTGGGTGCCCACCAGACACCACATGTGCCTGCACCTGGACATCAGACGTCTCAGATTCCAGATCTGTTAGAATGAGTGTCTGTGGTTTGCTCCATCCAGTACATGTATGATATTCCAGGTGTTGGGACCGGCTAAAGTATTTTTCTTGTTAAATTGAGTTTACTCATATTTATTACACATTCAGTGCTCATCACATCACGTGCCCTCCTTAACTCCAATCACCCAGTTCCCACACCCGCACCCTCTCCCTTCCAGCGACCCTCAGTGTTTTTTTTCCCCAGAGTTGTGTCTCTCATGATTTGTCCTCTTCTGTAGCATTACCCCACTAAGTTTCACTCCTTCCTTTATGGTGTCTTTCAATATTTCCTATATTCCACATATGAATGAGACCATATCATTGCCTTTCTGTGAGTAATTTCTCTCAACATAATACCTCCAGTGCCACCCGTGTTGAAGGAAATGTTATTTCATATTATTCATCATTTCTGACAGCTGTGTAATATCCCATTATATATATAAACCACATTTTGAGTATATTTTTATTGGAGTTTGTTTGCCAACATATATTATAATATCCAGTACTCATTCCGCCAATTGCCGCCCTCAGCTCCGGTCATCCAGGCACCCAACCCCCTGAACATCTCCCCTTCCACTCTTGTTTTTCTCCCATACTTGGAGTTTCTCATGTAATAGATGATAATTGATGATAGATGGGATGTTATAGATAGATGGGATGTTATATAGATGGGAATTGATAATTCCCACTCATTCTATCTCCCTTCCCCTTTATTCCCTTGCAGTATTTCTTATGTTCTTTTTGTGAGTGAAAACATAAAATGTTTTTTCTTCTCTGAATCACTTGCTTCACTCAGCATAATACCCTTCACGTCCATCCATGTTGAAGCAAATGATGGGTATTCATCATTTCTAATGGCTGAGTAATTTGCCAGTATATATGTAGACCATATCTCCTTTATCCGTACATCTGTCGATGGACATTGAAGCTCCTTCCGCACTTTCCTTATCCACTATTCTGTGAGGGCTTCATGATTCCTCCCCCAGTTTGACTATTGTGGACATTGCTGCTGTGAACATTGGGGTGCAGGGATCCCTTCATTTCATTAAATTTGCGTATTTGTGGTAAATACCCTGTAGTGTAGTGGCTGCATCACAGGATGGCTCTATTCTCACTGTTTCAGGACTATCCTTTCTGTTTTCTGGAGTGGCTGAACAAGCCTGCATTCCCACCAAATGTGAAAGAGACAGTTCCACTTCCTCAATATCCTCGCTTAGATTTATTGTTTCCTGGCCTTGTTACTTTATCCATTCTGAGTTGTATAAGTGGGATCCTAGTGTGGTTTTCATTTGTATTTCCCTGATGGCATGTCATGTGGATCATTTTTCTTATCTGCCTGTTGGCCATGTGTAGGTCTTCCTTGGAGAAACGTCTGTTTGTGCCTTCTCTCCATTTCTTCACTGGATTGTTTGTATTGTTGGGTGCTGACTTTGTTAAGGAAACATCTTTTCCTATTCTGTACGTTGGCACAGGCCAAGATTCTGACTCACTGATATGTGCGCAAGGACATATGACAAAACCTCTACAATGTAAGGAGTAGGATAAAATCACTCTATGGGGACACATGACACCTATAAACCAAGATTTACATGGAAAAATCATTACAAAGTACCACGTGGACACAAAGTCTGAAGTCTGAAATATTACTTAACAAAAACATAGTTTCTCAAAGCAGTCAATATGAACACGCAAAGGCAGTCACAACAGTTTGACAAGTAGGGCAAGAGGAGAACAGGTAGGAATCGAGGTCAAGAAGTTATCAGGTAACATTCAAAAACGTGGTGTGGTGAAAAATGCCACTAAACAATTATGAAAAATAAGGGAAAAAAGCTGGAAGAGGTCCTTACATTGATCCTTCAGTTGTAGATATCAGCTCATTGTGTGTGACCTCTACCATCCCCATGTTGAAACCTAAGGCCCATGAGATGGGAGGAGGAGGTGGGGCCTTGGGGAGCAATTATGTCAGCAGATCGATCCCCATGATGGGATCAGGAACCTTATTCACCAGGACTAGGAAATCTGCCTGCCTCCTGCCCCATGTGAGGTGACAGGGAAAGGACAGGCTAGGACGTGGGTGCTCTCCAGACACCACATCCTTGTGCACCTGGACCTCAGACGTCATAGACTCCAGAACTATGGGAAATGAAGGTCTTTCTTTTGATTTGCCAAATCCATTTAGATGTGACAGCAGCCAGCACAAGCTAAAGTTTTCTTCTTCTTGTCTTCTTCTTCTTCTTCTTCTTCTTCTTCTTCTTCTTCTTCTTCTTCTTCTTCTTCTTTCTTCTTCTTCTTCTTCTTCTTCTTCTTCTTCTTCTTCTTCTTCTTCTTCTTTCTTCTTCTTCTTCTTCTTCTTCTTCTTCTTCTTCTTCTTCTTCTTCTTCTTCTTCTTCTTCTTCTTCTTCTTCTTTTTAATTAAATTCAATTTTCCAAAATTTACTATACACCCAGTGCTCATCACATCACGTATCCTCCTTAATGCCCATCACCCAGTTACTCCATCCCCACAACACCCTCCCTTCCAGTGACCCTCAGTTTAATTACCAGAGTTAAGTGACTCTCATGGTTTCCCTTCCTCTCTAGTATTAACCCGGTCAGTTCCACTCCTTCCCTTTTGGTCTCTTTCAATATTTCTTATATTCCACATATGACTGAGACATATCATTGCCTATCAGTGACTGGTTTATTTTCTTCAATATGATACCTCAAGTTCCAACCATGTTAACGTGAATGTTCCTTCAGGTTGTACGTAATTTCTAGCGGCTTAATTATACTTCAATTTATATACAAACCACATCTTCTTTATCCATTCTCCTGTCAAGGAACACCATGGTTCCTCCCACTTCAATTATTGTGGACATTGCTGTTGTGAACATTGGGGTGCAGGTGACCCTTCATTTAACTACATCTGTGTCTCTGAAGCTAATACCCAGGATAGCAATGGCTGGGTCATAGGGTGGCTCTCTTCTCAGTTTTTGAATAAATTTGATTCTGTTATCTGAGGAGCCTGCACCAGCTTTCATTCCTACCAACAGTGCAAGAGTTCTCCCTTTCTCCACATCCTCTGCAATATTTGTTATTTCCAGCCGTGTTAGTATATCCATTCTGAGTTGAAGAAGTGGTATCTTCTTGTGATTTTCATTTGTATTTCCCTGATGACAATTCATGTGGTTCATTTTGCTTTTTTTAATAATAAATTTATTTTTTATTTGTGTTCAATTTCCAACATACAGAATAACACCCAGTGCTTATCCCATCCAGTGTCCCCCTCAGTGCCTGTCACCCAGTCACCCACACCCCCCGCTCTCCTCCCCTTCCACCACCCCTAGTTCATTTCCCAGAGTAGGGAGTCTTTCATGTTCTGTCTCTGTTTCTGATATTCCCTACCCATTTCTTCTCCCTTACCCTCTATTCCCTTTCACTATTATTTATATTCCCCAAATGAATGAGACCATATAATGTTTGTCCTTCTCTGATTGACTTATTTCACGCAGCATAATACACTCCAGTTCAATCCACATCGAAGCAAATGGTGGGTATTTCTCGTTTCTAATAGCTGAGTAATATTCCATTGTATACATAGACCACATCTTCTTTATCCATTCATCTTTCGATGGACACTGAGGTTCCATCCAGAGTTTGGCTATTGTGGACATTGCTGCTATAAACACTGGGGTGCAGGTGTCCCAGAGTTTCACTGCATCTTTGGGGTAAATCCCCAGCAGTGCAATTGCTGGATCATAGGGCAGATCTATTTTTACATATTTGAGGAACCTCCACACAGTTTTCCAGAGTGGCTGCACCATTTCACATTCCCACCAACAGTGTAAGAGGGTTCCCTTTTCTCCGCATCCTCTCCAAAATTTGTGGTTTCCTGCCTTGTTAATTTTCCCCATTTTTCTCATCTGCCTGTTGTCCGTGTGTACGTCTTCTTTGGGGCAATGCCCGTAAGTGTATTTTCCCAATTTCTTGACTGGATTGTTTGATTTTTTTTTAGTATGAATTTGTTATGCAAATATCTTCTAGTATTCTGTACGTTGCCTTTCATCACATTAACCACTCCATTGCTGTGCAGATTTTGTCTTAAAGAAGTCCCAGTAGTTCATTTTTTCCTTTGTTTCCTATGCCTTAGATGTATTGCCACTAATCGCTGCATTTCAGGTCAGAAGTTGATACCTGTATTTTCCTTTATGATTTTGATGATTTACTGCCTTAGATTTTGGTCTTTCATTCATATTGAGTTTATCTTTTTGTCTGGGGTAAGAGAATAGTCTACATTCATGCTTCTGTAGGTGGCCATCCAAGTTTTTAGCACTGTTTATTCATGAGTCTGTGTGTTTTCCATTGCGCATTCTTTCTTGATTCTGGAGGATTAGTTGATCATCGATTTGATTGTCGCATCAGGCTTCTCTACTATGTTCCATTCATCAATGTGCTGTTTTGTGCCAGTACCAGCTTCTCTTGATGATAACGACTCAGTAAAACAGCTTGACCACAAACATTGTGATGGCATTTTGATTGTTTTCAACATATTTCTACCTAATCAGCATTTTAAGAAGTAAACTGAGGAAGTTTGCTATGGATTAGAAGAATAACTATTGTTGGGACACCTGTGTTCCTCAGTGATTGAGTGTCTGCCTTTGGCTCAGGTCAAACTCAGGGTTCTTGGATGGATCCTACAGCAAGATCCCTGAAGGGATCCTGCTTCTCCCCCTGACTATGTCTCTGCATCCCTCTAGGTATCTCTCATGAGTAATAAAGTTAAGAAATACGTTTTAAAAACAGGACTAATATTTTGAAAATGTATGCTACCCTGAATACTCTACGCAGTCAATGGAATCCTTATCAAAACTGATAGACTTCCTATACAGGGTTGAGACAGACAGTCCTAAGAGATGTATGGCACAGGACAAGATTCTAGTGACACATGAACCCAACGCTGACACTCTGGCATTTTCAGACTGCATTTGGTGTGTCAAGAACCTGTTAAGCTCCCTCAGCCAGTCAAAGGTGGATTTCTCACATATTCCTTCCTGGAGTTAGGACTAAGGTGTTGTCAATCATAGATATCTGTGGAAAAGACACAATGGAAACACAAAAGGAGAATCTTGGGGCAAGATAAACAGAGTTACTGAGACACTTTGGGAGTTCAGTTTAAGGATGTTCTTTTATAACTTTTCCATAAGGTGGTGATGTGTTGAGCCTGTGGAGTCTATGTCTTACCATCACCTTACAGGGTTGTGTTTTCCTGACTGTGGTGGATATCTTGTCACTTAATGAACATTTGGTGTGTCCAGTCCCCATTTCAAACCCACCAGCACATATGAATCTACCTCTTGTCATGTGGGCAGTTTCCCATTAGGGTGTTCCTCACTGGAAACCCTCAACGGACTTACATTACGTATTTGCCCTTTTTTCTTTTTATTTACATGCAATCATGTAAATGATTGTAATGGGATCAGCCCAAGCCAGGTAACGTGAACTGATGAAGACAATGTCGCAGCTATGCAATCCTATTCCGTAGTCTACACAGGAACCTACTTGGAGGTGAAGCTAAATCAGGGTAATTAAGTCTGCTCATGTTCAGCAAGACAAGGGAGCAGCTCTGAATGCCCAGAAGCAGTGGAGGGGTCAGCTTTGTCCAAGTTCAACAATATCTGTACACAATCTTCTGTCCACAGACTTGCGCACACAGGACTTAAACCAAAAAAAGAAGACTTTTCAACAATCTGTAAATGGATAAACTATTCATAGACAATCGATAACCATGCCTCTTCTCCACATCCTCAGCAGGACTTGGTCCATTCTCATTTTTATTGTTTTGGTTCTTTCATAGACTAGACTAGGAAACAGCTGTGAGGAGATATCTCAGTATTTGGGGGTTAGAATTCTCTGATGCTTAGTGATGTTGAACGCTGATGAATGTTTGTATTCTTCCTACGTTTTTATTTGTTTATTTGAGATACAGACAAATTGTGTACATAGAGGAAGGAACAGTGAGAGAAGCGAATTATTTTCTTTTTGTAAACCCAGTGTGGGGATGAGTCTTAGGACCCTGAGATCATGACCAGAGCTGAGGACAAAGCATAACCAATTGACTAACCAAGAACATAATTTTGTTTGCTTTCTATAGAAAAATGATTATGGAAGACCTTCACCTATTTTTTTAAATATATCTATTTAGACGGAAAGAGATAGCAGGAGAGGAGCAGATGCAGAATGAGAGAGAAAATTTCAAGGTGATTCCCCATGACCACAGAGCCTGACTCAGGACTCAATCCCAGGATGCTGAGATTATGACCTGAGCCAAAACCAAAAGTCACACGCTTAACCACCTGAGTCACCCAGGGCTTAATCTGTGCCCAAATTCTTAATTAGGGGATCTGGGTTTGTCATTGTTCTGTGTTACATATTTATTCTTGAGGTTAAGTGTCCCTTCTGTAGTTTGGATACTAATTCCTTCTGAATATATAGTTGAACACACTGACCCGCAATTCATAGCCTGCATTCTTACTCTAATATTTGCTATACACAATTTCTATTTTATGAATCACCAGTCTCTTTTTGTTTTTGTTTTACCTATGATTTTGCTTTTATATAAAAAAAATCAGAGCCAAGTAAATGTCATGATTTTTTCTCCAGGTTCCAGGTTCAAGACTTCTGAATTCTTCGATTCATTTTGAGGTTTAACATCTCCATGCATCTCTATGATGTAAGATAAGAACCAAGCATCATTTTTTTGCATGAGGCTGTCCAACACCATTTGTTATAGAGACTATCCTTTCCCCAGTGTGTATTCTTAGATATCCTGTGTAGAATTTACTGACTATATGAGCACATACTTACTTTTGGGCTCCTTAATGTGCTGTAGTGTGTACATGTCTGACAATAGATGGTCACACAGTGATGTCCTGAATATACCTCTCCAAATATTTATAAAGGGGTAAGTGTGATGCCTGAGGATTGGTCTTTTTCATTATTGTATGGTCACTCTCATGGGATTTGTTATTCAATAAGATTATACATATTTTCTATTTAAAAAAACAACTGGAATTTTGATTAAGTCATTTAACATTAGATTATCAGAATGGAAAACAGAAATAGTGTCTATATAAATACGAATCGTCAATATTTATTTTATTTTTTATAAATTTATTTTTTTATTGATGTTCAATTTGCCCACATATAGAATAACACAAAGTGCTCATCCCATCAAGTGTCCCCCTCAATGCCCATCATGCAGTCTCCCCCAATCCCTGCCCACCTCCCCTTCCACCACCCCTAGTTCATTTTCCACAGTTAGGAGTCTCTCATGTTCTATCTCCCTTTCTGATATTTCCCACTTTTTTCTTCTCCTTTCTCCTTTATTCCCTTTCACTATTTTTTATATTCCCCAAATGAATGAGACCATATAATGTTTGTCCTTCTCCGATTGACTTATTTCCCTCAGCATAATACCCTCCAGTTCAATCCACGTTGAAGCAAATGGTGGGTATTTGTCATTTCTAATGGCTGAGTAATATTCCATTGTATACAGAGACCACATCTTCTTTATCCATTCATCTTTCGATGGACACTGAGGCTCCTTCCACAGTTTGGCTATTGTGGACACTGCTGCTATAAACATCGGCATGCAGGTGTCCCAGTGTTTCATTGCATCTGTATCTTTGAGGTAAATCCCCAGCAGTCTGCTTCTTTATCCTCGCTCTTCATATACTCAGACTCCTATCATAAAAATGTTATTAAGACTTCATAAGTTATTGATAGTTCTATGTCTACCCTTGCTGTCTTTACCTTTGGTTCCTCTTCTTTTCAGTCATTATTTTCTATAGTTATTTTTTCTCAATCACTGCTTTATTTGACTGTTTCCTCCACCAACATTATATTGGCCTTTGCCTGGATTGCATCTTGGTTCTTGTATTTTTAATATGGCTTGATTTGATTTTAATTTATTTATCTTAGCAGACCAGGAAACGTTGTTGCCTTTTCTCCTTTTTCTAAACCTAGCTGGTATTGTATTTTTTGATCTTTGTTTAAAAGTCCGATTTACACACATTGTGTAAATATTGATCAAATATACTTCCTTTATATTTGCAATCTGTTCAGTCTACTCAGTACATTTGTTCATTATTTCATTTTTTTCTACAAAGAAAAAAGGTAAGAAAAGACAAATATCAAAAAATGAACATTCTGGGTTTGTTTCAGTCTATGTTTTGTAGGAATACATATCATAAAATTTTTTAAATAAATAAAATGAAATTAGAAAAAATAAGTAAACAATTTACATATCATATAAACATTAAAGAGAAAATTTTAAAAAATGGTGTGAATATTAATTACATTAAACAAGTAAGGAAATAGGGAAGACAAAAGCGAGAAATGGTCATTCTAAGTAGACAAATATCTGAATCTCTGGGAAAGGAGATGAATGATATATGGAAGAAGCAGATAACATAAAATTATAGTACAAATACACCAAGGTTCTACATGGAGCCTCATGTGGAAGCTGTCCTCTCCCCAAGGTCACCAGCTGGTTCTGAAGATCAGGTGTACACTGTGCACATGCAGAGACCACAAGATTTACTGGACCCATGAGGATCCTCATGGTTAGGATCTGGATTGGAGGACCTCCCACCTGCATGGAACAACTCCTTAATCCTTCAGGTGCTGATATCATTTCACTGGGTGTGACCTCTACCATCTGCAGGCTGAAACCTATCGCCCATGTGATGTGAGGCAGAGGTGGAGCCTTAGGGGAGCACTTAGGTCAGAAGGCGTGCAGCCTCATGATGGGATCAGGTCCCTTATACACCAGGACTGGGAAAGCTCCCCACACACTGGACCAATGTGAGGTGACGGGGAATGGATAGGCTAGGATGTGGGCGGTCACCTGACATCACATATGCCTACTCTTGGACCTCAGGGTTCCCAGGCTTCAAGTCTGTGGGAATAAGTGTCTGTTGTTTGATTCATCAAGTCCATGTAGGATGTACCAGCAGGGGGCTCAGGATAAGGTAGTTTATATTGTCTTTATTTAAATGCAATTTGCCAGCATATTGTACTACAAACACTCCCCTTCACATCACATGCCCTCCTTTTTTTTTTTTTTTAATTAACTTTTATTGGTGTTTAATTTACCAACATACAGAAAAACACCCAGTGCTCATCCCGTCAAGTGTCCACCTCAGTGCCCGTCACCCATTCCCCTCCAACACCCGCCCTCCTCCCCTTCCACCACCCCTAGTTCATTTCCCCGAGTTAGGAGTCTTTATGTTCTGTCTCCCTTCCTGATATTTCCCAACATTTCTTTTCCCTTCCTTTATATTCCCTTTCACTATTATTCATATTCCCCAAATGAATGAGAACATACACTGTTTGTCCTTCTCCGATTGACTTATTTCACTCAGCATAATACCCTCCAGTTCCATCCACGTTGAAGCAAATGGTGGGTATTTGTCGTTTCTAATTGCTGAGTAATATTCCATTGTATACATAAACCACATCTTCTTTATCCATTCATCTTTCGATGGACACCGAGGCTCCTTCCACAGTTTGGCTATTGTGGCCATTGCTGATAGAAACATCGGGGTGCAGGTGTCCCGACGTTTCATTGCATCTGAATCTTTGGGGTAAATCCCCAACAGTGCAATTGCTGGGTCGTAGGGCAGGTCTATTTTTAACTCTTTGAGGAACCTCCACACAGTTTTCCAGAGTGGCTGCACCAGTTCACATTCCCACCAACAGTGTAAGAGGGTTCCCTTTTCTCCGCATCCTCTCCAACATTTGTTGTTTCCTGCCTTGTTAATTTTCCCCATTCTCACTGGTGTGAGGTGGTATCTCATTGTGGTTTTAATTTGTATTTCCCTGATGGCAAGTGATGCAGAGCATTTTCTCATGTGCATGTTGGCCATGTCCATGTCTTCCTCTGTGAGATTTCTCTTCATGTCTTTTGCCCATTTCATGATTGGATTGTTTGTTTCTTTGGTGTTGAGTTTAATAAGTTCTTTATAGATTTTGGAAACTAGCCCTTTATCTGATGTGTCATTTGCAAATATCTTCTCCCATTCTGTAGGTTGTCTTTTAGTTTTGTTGACTGTATCCTTTGCTGTGCAAAAGCTTCTTATCTTGATGAAGTCCCAATAGTTCATTTTTGCTTTTGTTTCTTTTGCCTTCGTGGATGTATCTTGCAAGAAGTTACTGTGGCCAAGTTCAAAAAGGGTGTTGCCTGTGTTCTCCTCTAGGATTTTGATGGAATCTTGTCTCACATTTAGATCTCTCATCCATTTTGAGTTTATCTTTGTGTATGGTGAAAGAGAGTGGTCCAGTTTCATTCTTCTGCATGTGGATGTCCAATTTTCCCAGCACCATTTATTGAAGAGACTGTCTTTCTTCCAATGGATAGTCTTTCCTCCTTTATCGAATATTAGATGGCCGTACATTTCAGGGTCCACTTCTGGGTTCTCTATTCTGTTCCATTGATCTATGTGTCTGTTTTTGTGCCAGTACCACACTGTCTTGATGACCACAGCTTTGTAATACAACCTGAAATCTGGCATTGTGATGCCCCCAGATATGGTTTTCTTTTTTAAAATTCCCCTGGCTATTCGGGGTCTTTTCTGATTCCACACAAATCTTAAAATAATTTGTTCTAACTCTCTGAAGAAAGTCCATGGTATTTTGATAGGGATTGCATTAAACGTATAAATTGCCCTGGGTAACATTGACATTTTTACAATATTAATTCTACCAATCCATGAGCATGGAATATTTTTCCATCTCTTTGTGTCTTCCTCAATTTCTTTCAGAAGTGTTCTATAGTTTTTAGGGTATAGATCTTTTACCTCTTTGGTTAGGTTTATTCCTAGGTATCTTATGCTTTTGGGTGCAATTGTAAATGGGATTGACTCCTTAATTTCTCTTTCTTCAGTCTCATTGTTAGTGTATAGAAATGCCATTGATTTCTGGGCATTGATTTTGTATCCTGCCACGCTACCAAATTGCTGTATGAGTTCTAGCAATCTGGGGGTGGAGGCTTTTGGGTTTTCTATGTAGAGTATCATGTCCTAGGCGAAGAGGGAGAGTTTGACTTCTTCTTTGCCAATTTGAATGCCTTTAATGTCTTTTTGTTGTCTGATTGCTGAGGCGAGGACTTCCAGAACTATGTTGAACAGCAGTGGTGAGAGTGGACATCCCTGTCTTGTTCCTGATCTTAGGGGAAAGGCTCCCAGTGCTTCCCCATTGAGAATGATATTTGCTGTGGGCTTTTCGTAGATGGCTTTTAAGATGTCGAGGAAAGTTCCCTCTATCCCAACACTCTGAAGGGTTTTGATCAGGAATGGATGCTGTATTTTGTCAAATGCTTTCTCTGCATCTAATGAGAGTATCATATGGTTCTTGGTTTTTCTCTTGCTGATATGATGAATCACATTGATGGTTTTACGAGTGTTGAACCAGCCTTGTGTCCCAGGGATAAATCCTACTTGGTCATGGTGAATAATTTTCTTAATGTGTTGTTGGATCCTATTGGCTAGTATCTTGTTGAGAATTTTTGCATCCATGTTCATCAGGGATATTGGTCTGTAATTCTCCTTTTTGGTGGGGTCTTTGTCTGGTTTCGGAATTAAGGTGATGCTGGCCTCATAGAACGAATTTGGAAGTACTCCATCTCTTTCTATCTTTCCAAACAGCTTTAGTAGAATAGGTATGATTTCTTCTTTAAACGTTTGATAGAATTCCCCTGGGAAGCCATCTGGCCCTGGACTCTTGTGTCTTGGGAGGTTTTTGATGACTGCTTCAATTTCCTCCCTGGTTATTGGCCTGTTCAGGTTTTCTATTTCTTCCTGCTCCAGTTTTGGTAGTTTGTGGCTTTCCAGGAATGCGTCCATTTCTTCTAGATTTCCTAATTTATTGGCATACAGCTGTTCATAATATGTTTTTAAAATCGTTTGTATTTCCTTGGTGTTGGTAGTGATGTCCCCTTTCTCATTCATGATTTTATTAATTTGAGTCTTCTCTCTCTTCTTTTTAATAAGGTTGACTAATGGTTTATCTATCTTATTAATTCTTTCAAAGAACCAACTCCTGGTTCTGTTGATCTGTTCCACAGTTCTTTTGGTCTCGATATCATTGAGTTCT
This sequence comes from Vulpes lagopus, assembly GCF_018345385.1. Classification (NCBI taxonomy): domain Eukaryota; kingdom Metazoa; phylum Chordata; class Mammalia; order Carnivora; family Canidae; genus Vulpes; species Vulpes lagopus. The sequence goes on from NC_054829.1 coordinate 74,695,006, forward strand.
GCTCGAATTTTAATTAACTCTCTTCTTCTTCTGGGGGTGGGGTCTATTTGTTGCTTTTTCTCTAGTTCCTTTATGTGTAAGGTGAGCTTTTGAATTTGAGATCTTTCCAGTTTTTGAATGTATGCTTGTATTGCGATGTATTTCCCCCTCAGGACTGCTTTTGCTGCATCCCAAAGATTTTGAACGGTTGTATCTTCATTTTCATTAGTTTCCATGAATCTTTTTAATTCTTCCTTAATTTCCTGGTTGACCTTTTCATCTTTTAGCAGGATGGTCCTTAACCTCCACGTGTTTGTGGTCCTTCCATATTTCTTGTTGTGATTAAGTTCTAATTTCAAGGCATTATGGTCTGAGAATATACAGGGGACTATCCCGATCTTTTGGTATCGGTTCAGACCCGATTTGTGACCCAGTATGTGGTCTATTCTGGAGAAAGTTCCATGTGCACTTGAGAAGAATGTGTATTCAGTTGAGTTTGGATGTAAAGTTCTGTAGATATCTGTGAAATCCATCTGGTCCAGTGTATCATTTAAAGCTCTCGTTTCTTTGGAGATGTTGTGCTTAGAAGACCTATCCAGGGTAGAAAGAGCTAGATTGAAGTCACCAAGTATAAGTGTACTATTATCAAGGTATTTCTTGAGTTTGGTTATTAATTGGTTTAAATATTTGGCAGCTCCCACATTCGGGGCATATATATTGAGAAGTGTTAAGTCCTCTTGTTGGATAGATCCTTTGAGTATGAGATAGTGTCCCTCTTCATCTCTCACTATAGTCTTCGGGGTAAATTTTAATTTATCTGATATAAGGATGGCAACCCCTGCTTTCTTTTGAGGACCATTTGAATGGTAAATGGTTCTCCAACCTTTTATTTTCAGGTTGTAGGTGTCCTTCTGTCTAAAATGAGTCTCTTGTAGACAGCAAATAGATGGGTCCTGCTTTTTTATCCAGTCTGAAACCCTGCGCCTTTTGATGGGGTCATTAAGCCCGTTCACATTCAGAGTTACTATTGATAGATATGAGTTTAGTGTCATCATATCTATTCAGTCCTTGTTTCTGTGGATTGTTCCACTGAACTTCTTCTTAAAGGGGAATTTTAAGAGTCCCCCTTAAAATTTCTTGCAGAGCTGGTTTGGAGGTTACATATTCTTTCAGTTCCTGCCTGTCTTGGAAGCTCTTTATCTCTCCTTCCATTTTGAATGAAAGCCTTGCGGGGTAAAGTATTCTTGGTTGCATGTTCTTTTCATTTAGGACCCTGAATATATCCTGCCAGCCCTTTCTGACCTGCCACGTCTCTGTGGAGAGGTCTGCTGTTACCCTAATATTCCTCCCCATAAAAGTCAGGGACTTTTTTTCTCTTGCTGCTTTAAGGATCTTCTCCTTATCTTTGGAATTTGCAAGCTTCACTATTAAATGTCGAGGTGTTGAACGGTTTTTGTTGATTTTAGGGGGGGATCTCTCTATTTCCTGGATCTGAATGCCTGTTTCCCTTCCCAGATTCGGAAAGTTTTCAGCTAGGATTTGTTCAAATACATATTCTGGCCCTCTGTCCCTTTCCGCGCCCTCGGGAACCCCAATTAAACGTAGGTTTTTCTTCCTCAGGCTATCATTTATTTCCCTTAATCTATCCTCATGGTCTTTTAATTGCCTGTCTCTTTTTTCCTCAGTTTCCCTCTTTGCCATCAACTTGTCTTCTATGTCACTCACTCGTTCTTCCACCTCGTCAAGCCTCGTCGTTAGGACTTCTAGCTTGGATTGCATCTCATTTAGTTGATTTTTAATTTCTGCCTGATTAGATCTAAATTCTGCAGTCATGAAGTCTCTTGAGTCCTTTATGGTTTTTTCTAGAGCCACCAGTAGCTGTAAAATAGTGCTTCTGAATTGGCTTTCTGACATTGAATTGTAATCCATATTTTGTAACTCTGTGGGAGAGTGGGCTGTTTCTGATTCTTTTTTTTGAGGGGTTTTCCTTCTAGTCATTTTGCTCAGTGCAGAGTGGCCAAAAACAAGTTGTATTGGGAAAAGGAGAAAAAGAGAGAGAAGGAAAGAAAAGAGAAAAAGAGAAAAGAGAAAGAAGAAAAAAATAGGGGAAAAAGAGGAGAAAAAGAAAGAAAAAGAAGGAGAAAAAAGAAAAAAGGGGGGGTGGGGGAAGCAATCAGAAATCAAGAAGAAAGAGAGAAAAAAAAGCACAAAACAAAACAAAACAAAACAAAAGAAAAAAAAAACAAAAACAAAAACAAAAAAACAAAAAACAAAAAAAAACCCACGGGGAGTATCTTCCGATTCTGTGTAGTTTAAGTCCCTTGACTTCCCTTGGAACTGGTCCGTCTCGCTGGTCTTCTGGGGGAGGGGCCTGCTGTGCTGATTCTCAGGTGTTGGCACTTGGGGGAGCTGCTCTGCCCCTGCCTGGTGCAGGGCTCGGTGGGGGTTGTTGACCCCGTGAGGCTCCGGGAGGAAGCCACAGTGGCGGGGGCAGCTCTGGGACCCTGGATCCAGCCCCCGCAGTAGCTCCGGGGCTCTCCTTCTGCAGGGCCTGGGGGCTCCGGGGCGGGGCCGCTGATCTGCTCAGTTCCAGGCAGGAGCGTCCTTGCTGTCCTGGGCCCTCCCGGCCTCTGCCTGTCCCGGGGGAGGCCGGATCCTGGGCTGTGTCCCGGCGCCCTGTGCTCCGGGGCCTGCGCTGTTGGATTCGCGCTCCCGGCGGTGCAGCCCCCTCCGCGGAGCCGCCGCCCGAGCCTCTCCGAGCTGTTCCCGGAGCCGCGCAGCCCCCTCCGCGCGGAGCTTCTTCCTCTGCGCGAGCCGCCGCCGCTGAGCTGTTCCCGGAGCCCCGCAGCCCCCTCCGCGGAGCCGCCGCCCGAGCCCCTCCGAGCTGTTCCCGGAGCCGCGCAGCCCCCTCCGCGGAGCTTCTTCCTCCGCCCGAGCCGCCGCCGCTGAGCTGTTCCCGGAGCCCCGCAGCCCCCTCCGCGGAGCCGCCGCCCGAGCCCCTCCGAGCTGCTCCGGGTCCCGCCGAGCGCTGCAGCCCTTAGGGAGCTCGGCGCATCTCCCGGGGCGCAGTTCCTCTGTTACTGTCCCAGGGAGCCCGAGGGCATCCCCGCCCTCCTGGGGATCCTGCTCCAATTCCCGGGGAGCCCCTTTCCGCGGGGAAGGTCGGTGCAGCTCCTGCTCCTCCGGGACGGGGCTCTCCTGTCCTGGGGACACTCGCCCCGGCCTCAGCCCGGCTCCTCGCGGGGCCCCTCCCCCTCGGAGGCCTTTTGTGTCTTTATCTCTTTCCCCGTCTTCCTACCTTGATAGAAGCGCGAACTCTTCTCACTGTAGCGTTCCAGCTGGTCTCTCTTTAAATCTCAGGCCGAATTCGTAGGTTTTCAGGATGATTGGATGGTTTTCTAGGTAATTTGCTGAGGACCAGGTGACCTGGAGACCCTACTCCTCCGCCATCTTGCCCCTCCCCTCCCACATGCCCTCCTTAATGCTGATCTGTTGTGCCCAAGATTGCAAATCCAAGAAACCAGCAAGGAGCTGACACTGATGCAAGCACAAGAGGGTTTATTAGCAATTTCAAGCTTGGGTCCCAGTATACCTGACACAGTGGAACAGGGACTTGGACCCTGAAGTGGGGTACAGCTGGGTTTTTTATGGACTGGTCTAGGGGATTTTCAGAAGGGGTGGAGGAATTCCTCAAGTTCTCTTTACATTCTGATATGGGGCTTTCAAGGGCATGGAGCTCTGTTCTCAGTCTAATAAGGGGTTTTCTGCCACTGGCTTGGGCTATTGTCTTTCTGATATGGGATTCCCTGCCAAGGACATTCTGCAGCTTTTCCTGTAAAGTTCAGCTCTTATTTACAGGGGCCTAAGATGGCTGTACTTGTGATAATGCTAAACTTGTGGTGGAATGGCCTTAATTTTTCTCAGCCTCCACATTTCCACCTCTCAGAGGAACCTAAGGAAGGACCCAACCATGGGTCCACGTTGGTCTCTGAGTGAGCCAGTGGGAACGATTAAACCATGATTCAAACCAACCTTGTCGTTATTCTCGCTCCCATTTACGTCTAGCCAAACCTTTTCTGACTTTTGCCACAGATTCCCGGACTATTCCTGAGTGGTCAGTAAAGAAGAAACACTCCTCTTTTGGGGCAGCACATAACCCCCCTCCTTGCTTGCAAAAGCCTCTCTACACTTAAGATGCTCCCATCTTTTTAAACCTTAAAAGACTTTAAAAGCAAGGCTGAATTGGGTGCACATTTTTAAATGGCTAATGGGGATTGGTTCTGGCACGAAGAGGACAGAGCATAACAAACATTAGTGGGGTAAGTGAGAATGGCTCAGACTTAGCTTTAGGGTATTGTGGCCTTTCCATTCTGGAACAAAGTCCTTGAGAATGGAGGGTGGGTCAGCTGGCCAGATGTGTGTGTAGAGGACCCAGGGAGTAATCCCGTCAACCTTGAGAGCTTTGGGAGTGGTCAGGATCACATTATAGTGTCCCTTCCAGTGAGGTTGAAGTGTCTGGTGTTGGTATCTCCTCACCTACACCCAGTCACCTGGTCGGTCAGTATCCATGGGGACCCGGGGGTGGCCCAGTCTCTTAGAGGGCCCTCAGCTAAGGTCACACCTGCTCATGGATTCATTGTAACATTTGGAGGGAGAAAAGGAGTTAGTGATCATCAAATTCAGCAAGCACCTCATGTTTTAAATTGGGGATAATAGGGGAGGAAGACCGAACATGATCTCGTAGGGAGTCAGTCCCATCTTATATGGGAAGTTCCTCACCCTATATAGGGTGAAGGGGAGGAGAGTCACCCAGTCCCCGCCAGTCTCCAGGGATAATTTAGTTAAAGTCTCCTTTAATATTCTGTTCATCCTCTCTACCTCTCCTGAGCTTTGGGGCCTATATGCACAATGTAATTTCCAGTCTGCCCCAAGTGCTAGTGCCACTCCCTGTGTTACCTTAGAGACGAATCCTGGGCTGTTCTCTGATCCAATCTTAACAGGAATACCATACCTCAGTAAAATGTCTTCTAGCAGTTTCTTGGTCATGGTCTGTAGTGTTTCATGTTTGGTGGGAAATGCCTCTGTCCATCCTGAAAAAGTATTTACAAACACTAGTAAATACCTGTATCCATATTTTTCAGGTTTTACCTCAGTGAAGTTCACTTCCCAGTAGGCTCCTGGGCGGTCCTCTCGGAGCCGGGTGCCTGGGTTAATTCCATGGGCGGTGGCATTAGTTAACTGGCATGTGTGGCAGCTTGCCACAATCTGCTCCATCTTTGCTCGAGAGTTTTTAATAGTGATCTTTGCATGTCGTATGAGGTCTTCCATCTTCATTATTCCCGTGTGAGTACTCCCATGCATTTTTGATAGGACTCGCCATCCTAGTTCCTCCTGCAGCCAACGGTCAATGTCAGTCATTGGGGCTGATGGCATTTGGTGGAGACGATATTCGTCTTCTAAACTCAGGACAAGCACCTGAATCGTGCACCCTTCTTTGTTTAGAATTTTTGCCCCTTCAGGATGGAAGTGAATTTGTGCCCCCATCTTGTTGAGCAAATCCTGACCTAACAATGGGTATGGCACTCAGGGATGACCATGAAGGAATGGGATACCCGTCCCATGCTGAGATCCACAGTTCTTCGGGTAGCCCATGACTACTGTCTGGTGCCTGTAACCTCTTGCACCCATGAAGTCTTGTTTGCCTATTTCCCTTGGGGTTGTAATAAAACCAAATGCTGTGCCCCAGTGTCCACTAGGAATTCAATGGGTTTCCTCTCCACCCTCAGAGTTACCCTGGGCTCGGGGAGAGGTGCCAAATCCCAACTTCCCTAGTCATCCAGGTCCTCCATCTCCAAGATCTTGGCAGGGGCCTTAGATATTTTATTAAGACAGTTTTTTACCCAGTGGCCCTCTTCTTTGCAATAAGCACATTGGTTTTTGTTCAGCTTAGGGCACTCCTGATGGGGACCAGGGCCATCCTCTTTACATGTCCCTGAAGCCAGCATCTTGAGGCTCCTCAGTATTTCCCATGGGTCCTCTGTGGTTGTGGCCAGCAGGGTCTTGGCCTGGTTTCGGGTCTGCTGGTCACATAATTTGGCTTGTTGCTCTTCCAGACTCTATTATTATAGGCTCTTTCTGCTACTATTACTAAGTCCTGCAAGCTCTTCTCTCCTAGTCTCTCTACACTTTGCAATTTCTTTTTAATGTCCAGAGTGGCCTGGTTAACCAAAGCCATGATCCTTACCCTGTCTCACATCATATACCTTGGCCAGATTGGTAGGCTTACAAACGGCAGCCTGGAGACCTGCCATTAGTGTCTGGCGGTAGAGCCAGAGTCTCTCCTTACCTTTAGCTGAGTTGTAGTCCCAGGTGGGGCGGGAAAAAGAGAAGGCAGTATTTATGAGGTATGGGTTTTGATTTGGCTGTCTGTCCTCCCCCAGGACAGACTTCCAGGCTTCCACCTGAATTCGTTCTTTCTCTTCAGTGGCGAAGAGAACCTGCAAGAGCTGTTGGCAGTCATCCCAAGTAGGCTGGTGGGTAAAGACAATAGTATCTAAACGCCATATTAGATCTCTCGAATTAAAAAAAAAATAAAAACAATAAAAAGATCTATCAAATTATCAGAGAACTTTGCATTTGGGGTTTTCCAATTATATAAATCACTGGTGGAGAACGGCCAATATAGCATTAACCCTCTGCCAGTCTCATCAGGGGGCCCCATGGTGCAGAGGGGAAAGGCTATGGAGTTGCTCGGCCCTGCATTTGGAGGTGGGACCACCTGGTGCGTCCTTCCATGTGTCCCCACTGCTGACCCGCACACAGAGACTCCCTCATCAGGGAGGGGTGGCGCCCCTTCTGCAGCCACCAGCACCTCCAATGGAGGGGCAGAAGGGGAAGTAGGTGCCCCATAGGGCGGCAGGAGAATCAGGTCCTCTGGGGAGGAATCATGCAAGACCAGATACAGGGGCGCTTGGGCCGTAGATTCGGTCTCCTTCTCAGCTTTCTGCAGGGCTAGAATCTCAGTAGGTCCTGCTTTGTGGGTCAAAATGGTTTTAGCCAAGGAAGGAGATTCTCGATTATGTCCTGCCAGGCCAGGATGGAGGGCACCTGGTCAGAGTGGCCATCCAGTATGTCCCTGAAGATCACGGCCTTAACCTGAATGATAATAGGTAGGTGGAAAGTTCCTTCTCAGGAGGCCATCCCATGTCAAAGGTTGGCCATTCTGAAATGCAGTAAGTTTGAAATCTCCCTCTCCTTATGTAAACAGTTATGCCAGTTAACAAAGACACAGTAACACAGACAAATGCACAAACAGTTAACAAGGACATAGTAACACAGACAAACTTTCCAGTGTGGCCACAGAGACAAAACAGAAGTAATCCGAAGGCCTGGCAGCTGGATCTCCTTGCAGATGAGGACCTCCATCCTCCTTACAGATGAGGACCCCCTCCTCCTTATAGATGGGGACCTCCGTCCTCCTTACAGTTGGGGACCTCCATCCTCCTTACAGATGAGGACCCCATCCTCCTTAGAGATGAGGACCATGTCATCCAAACAGATGGGGACCTCCATCCTCCTTACAGATAAGGACCTCTGTCCTCCTTACAGATGAAGACCCCATTCTCCTAACATGAGGACCCCATCCACACAGATGAAGACCGTGTCCTCCAGGCGGGGGAAAGGGACGTCTCCTCAAGACCCCCGGTCGATGGCCTGCCAGTGCATCTGCCTAAACTGATGTCGACTCAATACAGATTGGAATTCCTACAGGTAAAATACAGTTTAGAGCTCTCAGAGAATATTCACACAAAAGGTGGAAAAAGTTGAGAGCCCTCACCAACGTGAAACCCTCCAGATGGGGTCCTGGGGATTTCTCAGAACCTGGACAAACCCCGAAATGCTGTGCCCAAGATTGCAAATCCGAGAAACCACCAAGGAGCTGACACCGATGCAAGCACACGAGGGTTTATAAGCAAGCTCGAGCTTGGGTCCAAGTACACCCGAGCACAGCCAAGCAGGGACCTGGACCCCGAAGTGGGTTATAGCTGGGTTTTTTATGGGCTGGTCTAGGGGATTTTCAGAAGGAGTGGAGGAATTTCTCAAATTCTGTTTACATTCTGAGATGTGGCTTTCAGGGGCATGGAGCTCTCTTCTCATTCTAATATGGGGCTTTCTGTCACTGGCTTGGGCTGGAGTCTTTCTGATATAGGATTCTCTCCCAAGGGCAATTCTGAGCTCTGTTGTCTTTCTGAAATGGGATTCCCTGCTGAGAACATTCTGCAGTTTTTTTCTCTAAAGTTCAGCTCTTATTCACAGGGGCCTAAGATGGCTGTACTTGTGCTAATGCTAAACTTCTGTTGGAATTGCCTTAATTTTTCTCGGCCTCCACAGATCAATGAGTCGCCTCATCCACCTGCCCACCTCCTTTCCAGAGACCATCACTTTGTTTCCAGAATTAAGTGTCTCTCATGGTTTGTCTTCCTCTCTATTTTTCCCAACTCTGTTCCCCTCCTTTCCCTTATAGTCCCTTGCAATATTTCTTATATTCCACGTATGAGTGAGACCATATGTTTGCTTTCTTTCTCTGACTGACTTATTTCACTCAGCATAACGTCCTCCAGTTGTATCCATGACAGAGCAAATGGTGGGTATTGATTCTTTCTGATGGAGGAACAACAACAATGGCAATGGCAAGGTCTCCAGCCTTGGAGTCAGCTCCCTGTAGTAGCAAACCCAGTATCCCAGTCCCCCCAACTGGCCTAGATACTCCCGGGGCAGTGGGGGGCACTGACTTGCACAGCTTGGTGGCTCAGGCAGCAGGAGAGTCCTGGCTGTCCCTGGGGCAGTGCAGGATCTGAGGTTTTTCTTATGGGTCCCTGGGATCCAGGGTACAGATCTATAGGATACAGAATCAACATGGAAGATAAATTTATGTTTCAACACACTAACAAAAAATTACCTAAAATACAATTAACATAATAATTTTGATGACACCAGCATTAAAAATAAAGTATTTGGGATTCAACTTCAGGAAGTATAAAATATTGTACAATAAAAATTACCTACATTGATGGGAGTAAAAGGCTAGGCTGGGAGCATCAAGGCCAGTGCCGACTGGAAGAATGCAGTAGTTACTAGCTAGGAGCTGACTCCAGAGCTGGAGACCTGGCTGCTGTTCCTCCTTGTTTCACCTTGTGCCTGGAGGAGATGGGCCGCCAGGGAGCAGGGGAATCACAGGTAAACAGCTGTCACTGAGCCCAGCACCCAGCAGGGGTTGTGGCATCTCCACCCAGGCACAGGCAAATGAGAATCAGCACAGCAAGTCCCACCCCCAGAACACCAGCTGGAAGGTCAGGAGAGGAGCAAGTTCATGACCAGCAGCGCTTGAAACCAGAGGGGTATATGAGGGATTTACAGTATATAGAACTAGATGGTACTCTTCCTTTTTTTCCTGTTTACTTTTGCTTTTTCCCCTTTTTTATTATTCTTTTCTATTTTTTTCTCTCCTTTGGGATTCTTGGAATTTATTGTTTACTACTTAGTTTTAAAATTTGATTTTCAGTTTAGTGGATCTTTTGCTTTATTTCATTCTGTACTTTGTTTTCAATTTCTGGCCTCCAAACTTGTCAGAATTATCTAGGGTGAAATTTACTCAGGTTGTGGTTAATATTCTTGATGCAGGGGGAGGGGCAAGATGGCGGAGGAGTAGGGTCTCCAGGTCACCTGGTCCTCAGCAAATTACCTAGAAAACCATCCAATCATCCTGAAAACCTACGAATTCGGCCTGAGATTTAAAGAGAGACCAGCTGGAACGCTACAGTGAGAAGAGTTCGCGCTTCTATCAAGGTAGGAAGACGGGGAAAAAGAAATAAAGACACAAAAGGCCTCCAGGGGGAGGGGCCCCGCGAGGAGCCGGGCTGAGGCCGGGGCGAGTGTCCCCAGGACAGGAGAGCCCCGTCCCGGAGGAGCAGGAGCTGCACCGACCTTCCCCGCGGAAAGGGGCTCCCCGGGAATTGGAGCAGGATCCCCAGAAAGGCGGGGACGCCCTCGGGCTCCCTGGGACAGTAACAGAGGAACTGCGCCCCGGAGAGTGCGCCGAGCTCCCTAAGGGCTGCAGCGCTCGGCGGGGCCCGGAGCAGCTCGGAGGGGCTCGGGCGGCGGCTCCGCGGAGGGGGCTGCGGGGCTCCGGGAACAGCTCAGCGGCGGCGGCTCGGGCGGAGGAAGAAGCTCCGCGCGGAGGGGGCTGCGCGGCTCCGGGAACAGCTCGGAGGGGCTCGGGCGGCGGCTCCGCGGAGGGGGCTGCGGGGCTCCGGGAACAGCTCGGCGGCTGCGGCTCGCGCAGAGGAAGAAGCTCCGCGCGGAGGGGGCTGCGCGGCTCCGGGAACAGCTCGGAGAGGCTCGGGCGGCGGCTCCGCGGAGGGGGCTGCGCGGCTCCGGGAACAGCTCAGCGGCGGCGGCTCGCGCAGAGGAAGAAGCTCCGCGCGGAGGGGGCTGCGCGGCTCCGGGAGCAGCTCGGAGGGGCTCGGGCGGCGGCTCCGCGGAGGGGGCTGCGCGGCTCCGGGAACAGCTCGGAGAGGCTCGGGCGGCGGCTCCGCGGAGGGGGCTGCGCGGCTCCGGGAACAGCTCGGCGGCTGCGGCTCGCGCAGAGGAAGAAGCTCCGCGCGGAGGGGGCTGCGCGGCTCCGGGAACAGCTCGGAGAGGCTCGGGCGGCGGCTCCGCGGAGGGGGCTGCACCGCCGGGAGCGCGAATCCAACAGCGCAGGCCCCGGAGCACAGGGCGCCGGGACACAGCCCAGGATCCGGCCTCCCCCGGGACAGGCAGAGGCCGGGAGGGCCCAGGACAGCAAGGACGCTCCTGCCTGGAACTGAGCAGATCAGCGGCCCCGCCCCGGAGCCCCCAGGCCCTGCAGACGGAGAGCCCCGGAGCTACTGCGGGGGCTGGATCCAGGGTCCCAGAGCTGCCCCCGCCACTGTGGCTTCCTCCCGGGGCCTCACGGGGTGAACAACCCCCCACCGAGCCCTGCACCAGGCAGGGGCAGAGCAGCTCCCCCAAGTGCCAACACCTGAGAATCAGCACAGCAGGCCCCTCCCCCAGAAGACCAGCGAGACGGAACAGTTCCAAGGGAAGTCAAGGGACTTAAACTACACAGAATCGGAAGATACTCCCCCGTGGGTTTTTTTGTTTTTTGTTTTTTTGTTTTTGTTTTTGTTTTGTTTTGTTTTGTTTTGTGCTTTTTTTTTTCTCTCTTTCTTCTTGATTTCTGATTGCTTCCCCCACCCCCCCTTTTTTCTTTTTTCTCCTTTCTTTTTCTTTCTTTTTCTCCTCTTTTTCCCCTATTTTTTTCTTCTTTCTCTTTTTTCTTTTTCTCTTTTCTTTCCTTCTCTCTCTTTTTCTCCTTTTCCCAATACAACTTGTTTTTGGCCACTCTGCACTGAGCAAAATGACTAGAAGGAAAACCCCTCAAAAAAAAGAATCAGAAACAGCCCACTCTCCCACAGAGTTACAAAATATGGATTACAATTCAATGTCAGAAAGCCAATTCAGAAGCACTATTTTACAGCTACTGGTGGCTCTAGAAAAAACCATAAAGGACTCAAGAGACTTCATGACTGCAGAATTTAGATCTAATCAGGCAGAAATTAAAAATCAATTAAATGAGATGCAATCCAAACTAGAAGTCCTAACGACGAGGCTTGACGAGGTGGAAGAACGAGTGAGTGACATAGAAGACAAGTTGATGGCAAAGAGGGAAACTGAGGAAAAAAGAGACAGGCAATTAAAAGACCATGAGATAGATTAAGGGAAATAAATGATAGCCTGAGGAAGAAAAACCTACGTTTAATTGGGGTTCCCGAGGGCGCGGAAAGGGACAGAGGGCCAGAATATGTATTCGAACAAATCCTAGCTGAAAACTTCCCGAATCTGGGAAGGGAAACAGGCATTCAGATCCAGGAAATAGAGAGATCCCCCCCTAAAATCAACAAAAACCGTTCAACACCTCGACATTTAATAGTGAAGCTTGCAAATTCCAAAGATAAGGAGAAGATCCTTAAAGCAGCAAGAGAAAAAAAGTCCCTGACTTTTATGGGGAGGAATATTAGGGTAACAGCAGACCTCTCCACAGAGACCTGGCAGGCCAGAAAGGGCTGGCAGGATATATTCAGGGTCCTAAATGAAAAGAACATGCATCCAAGAATACTTTACCCCGCAAGGCTTTCATTCAAAATGGAAGGAGAGATAAAGAGCTTCCAAGACAGGCAGGAACTGAAAGAATATGTAACCTCCAAACCAGCTCTGCAAGAAATTTTAAGGGGGACTCTTAAAATTCCCCTTTAAGAAGAAGTTCAGTGGAACAATCCACAAAAACAAGGACTGAATAGATATGATGACACTAAACTCATATCTATCAATAGTAACTCTGAATGTGAACGGGCTTAATGACCCCATCAAAAGGCGCAGGGTTTCAGACTGGATAAAAAAGCAGGACCCATCTATTTGCTGTCTACAAGAGACTCATTTTAGACAGAAGGACACCTACAACCTGAAAATAAAAGGTTGGAGAACCATTTACCATTCAAATGGTCCTCAAAAGAAAGCAGGGGTTGCCATCCTTATATCAGATAAATTAAAATTTACCCCGAAGACTATAGTGAGAGATGAAGAGGGACACTATCTCATACTCAAAGGATCTATCCAACAAGAGGACTTAACACTCCTCAATATATATGCCCCGAATGTGGGAGCTGCCAAATATTTAAACCAATTAATAACCAAACTCAAGAAATACCTTGATAATAATACACTTATACTTGGTGACTTCAATCTAGCTCTTTCTACCCTGGATAGGTCTTCTAAGCACAATATCTCCAAAGAAACGAGAGCTTTAAATGATACACTGGACCAGATGGATTTCACAGATATCTACAGAACTTTACATCCAAACTCAACTGAATACACATTCTTCTCAAGTGCACATGGAACTTTCTCCAGAATAGACCACATACTGGGTCACAAATCGGGTCTGAACCGATACCAAAAGATCGGGATAGTCCCCTGTATATTCTCAGACCATAATGCCTTGAAATTAGAACTTAATCACAACAAGAAATCTGGAAGGACCACAAACACGTGGAGGTTAAGGACCATCCTGCTAAAAGATTAAAAGGTCAACCAGGAAACTAAGGAAGAATTAAAAAGATTCATGGAAACTAATGAAAATGAAGATACAACCGTTCAAAATCTTTGGGATGCAGCAAAAGCAGTCCTGAGGGGGAAATACATCGCAATACAAGCATCCATTCAAAAACTGGAAAGATCTCAAATTCAAAAGCTCACCTTACACATAAAGGAACTAGAGAAAAAGCAACAAATAGACCCCACCCCCAGCAGAAGAAGAGAGTTAATTAAAATTCGAGCAGAACTCAATGATATCGAGACCAAAAGAACTGTGGAACAGATCAACAGAACCAGGAGTTGGTTCTTTGAAAGAATTAATAAGATAGATAAACCATTAGCCAACCTTATTAAAAAGAAGAGAGAGAAGACTCAAATTAATAAAATCATGAATGAGAAAGGGGACATCACTACCAACACCAAGGAAATACAAACGATTTTAAAAACATATTATGAACAGCTGTATGCCAATAAATTAGGAAATCTAGAAGAAATGGACGCATTCCTGGAAAGCCACAAACTACCAAAACTGGAGCAGGAAGAAATAGAAAACCTGAACAGGCCAATAACCAGGGAGGAAATTGAAGCAGTCATCAAAAACCTCCCAAGACACAAGAGTCCAGGGCCAGATGGCTTCCCAGGGGAATTCTATCAAACGTTTAAAGAAGAAACCGTACCTATTCTACTAAAGCTGTTTGGAAAGATAGAAAGAGATGGAGTACTTCCAAATTCGTTCTATGAGGCCAGCATCACCTTAATTGCGAAACCAGACAAAGACCCCACCAAAAAGGAGAATTACAGACCAATATCCCTGATGAACATGGATGCAAAAATTCTCAACAAGATACTAGCCAATAGGATCCAACAACACATTAAGAAAATTATTCACCATGACCAAGTAGGATTTATCCCTGGGACACAAGGCTGGTTCAACACTCGTAAAACCATCAATGTGATTCATCATATCAGCAAGAGAAAAACCAAGAACCATATGATACTCTCATTAGATGCAGAGAAAGCATTTGACAAAATACAGCATCCATTCCTGATCAAAACCCTTCAGAGTGTTGGGATAGAGGGAACTTTCCTCGACATCTTAAAAGCCATCTACGAAAAGCCCACAGCAAATATCATTCTCAATGGGGAAGCACTGGGAGCCTTTCCCCTAAGATCAGGAACAAGACAGGGATGTCCACTCTCACCACTGCTGTTCAACATAGTTCTGGAAGTCCTCGCCTCAGCAATCAGACAACAAAAAGACATTAAAGGCATTCAAATTGGCAAAGAAGAAGTCAAACTCTCCCTCTTCGCCTAGGACATGATACTCTACATAGAAAACCCAAAAGCCTCCACCCCCAGATTGCTAGAACTCATACAGCAATTTGGTAGCGTGGCAGGATACAAAATCAATGCCCAGAAATCAATGGCATTTCTATACACTAACAATGAGACTGAAGAAAGAGAAATTAAGGAGTCAATCCCATTTACAATTGCACCCAAAAGCATAAGATACCTAGGAATAAACCTAACCAAAGAGGTAAAAGATCTATACCCTAAAAACTATAGAACACTTCTGAAAGAAATTGAGGAAGACACAAAGAGATGGAAAAATATTCCATGCTCATGGATTGGCAGAATTAATATTGTAAAAATGTCAATGTTACCCAGGGCAATTTATACGTTTAATGCAATCCCTATCAAAATACCATGGACTTTCTTCAGAGAGTTAGAACAAATTATTTTAAGATTTGTGTGGAATCAGAAAAGACCCCGAATAGCCAGGGGAATTTTAAAAAAGAAAACCTTAGCTGGGGGCATCACAATGCCAGATTTCAGGTTGTATTACAAAGCTGTGGTCATCAAGACAGTGTGGTACTGGCACAAAAACAGACACATAGATCAATGGAACAGAATAGAGAACCCAGAAGTGGACCCTGAAATGTACGGCCATCTAATATTCGATAAAGGAGGAAAGACTATCCATTGGAAGAAAGACAGTCTCTTCAATAAATGGTGCTGGGAAAATTGGACATCCACATGCAGAAGAATGAAACTGGACCACTCTCTTTCACCATACACAAAGATAAACTCAAAATGGATGAGAGATCTAAATGTGAGACAAGATTCCATCAAAATCCTAGAGGAGAACACAGGCAACACCCTTTTTGAACTTGGCCACAGTAACTTCTTGCAAGATACATCCACGAAGGCAAAAGAAACAAAAGCAAAAATGAACTATTGGGACTTCATCAAGATAAGAAGCTTTTGCACAGCAAAGGATACAGTCAACAAAACTAAAAGACAACCTACAGAATGGGAGAAGATATTTGCAAATGACATATCAGATAAAGGGCTAGTTTCCAAAATCTATAAAGAACTTATTAAACTCAACACCAAAGAAACAAACAATCCAATCATGAAATGGGCAAAAGACATGAAGAGAAATCTCACAGAGGAAGACATGGACATGGCCAACATGCACATGAGAAAATGCTCTGCATCACTTGCCATCAGGGAAATACAAATTAAAACCACAATGAGATACCACCTCACACCAGTGAGAATGGGGAAAATTAACAAGGCAGGAAACAACAAATGTTGGAGAGGATGCGGAGAAAAGGGAACCCTCTTACACTGTTGGTGGGAATGTGAACTGGTGCAGCCACTCTGGAAAACTGTGTGGAGGTTCCTCAAAGAGTTAAAAATAGACCTGCCCTACGACCCAGCAATTGCACTGTTGGGGATTTACCCCAAAGATTCAGATGCAATGAAACGTCGGGACACCTGCACCCCGATGTTTCTATCAGCAATGGCCACAATAGCCAAACTGTGGAAGGAGCCTCGGTGTCCATCGAAAGATGAATGGATAAAGAAGATGTGGTTTATGTATACAATGGAATATTACTCAGCAATTAGAAACGACAAATACCCACCATTTGCTTCAACGTGGATGGAACTGGAGGGTATTATGCTGAGTGAAGTAAGTCAATCGGAGAAGGACAAACAGTGTATGTTCTCATTCATTTGGGGAATATGAATAATAGTGAAAGGGAATATAAAGGAAGGGAAAAGAAATGTTGGGAAATATCAGGAAGGGAGACAGAACATAAAGACTCCTAACTCGGGGAAACGAACTAGGGGTGGTGGAAGGGGAGGAGGGCGGGTGTTGGAGGGGAATGGGTGACGGGCACTGAGGTGGACACTTGACGGGATGAGCACTGGGTGTTTTTCTGTATGTTGGTAAATTAAACACCAATAAAAGTTAATTAAAAAAACAAACAAACAAACAAAAAAAAACAAAAAGCCAATTCAGAAGCATAATTGGAAAGCTACTAGTGGCTCTGGAAAAAAGCATAAAGGATTCAAGAGACTTCATGAATTCAGAATTTACAACTAATTAGACCAAAATTAAAAATCTCAATTAAATGAGATGCAATCTAAACTGGAAGTCCTAATGATGAGTCTGTTTTTTTTTATTATAAATTTATTTTTTATTGGTGTTCAATTTGCCAATGTACAGAATAACACCCAGTGATCATCTCATCAAGTGCCCACCTCAGTGCTAATGACGAGTCTTAATGACATAGAAGAAAAAGTGAGTGACATAGAATACAAGTTGATGGCAAGGAAGGAAGCTGAGAAAAAAAGGGAAACAATTAAAAGACCATGAGGAAAGGTTAAGGGAAATAAATGATGGAGGTGCACACTCCTCACCACTTCTGTCTTGAAGGCCCAGGAGCAGGTGCAGATGGAGGTTCTGGGCAGGTTTCCTGTAGGGCTCTATATCTTTCTCTATGGAGCAGATTCCCCCAGGGAGCCCCTATAGACTCAAGATTCTGAGTTGACTTCTTCAGTGTGTGATTTCAAAATTTGTTCCTTTATAAGAAACAGTTATTTCTATATTCACAGAGCACACAGTTGCTTACACTTGTTTACACTTGTCACTAAATAGGAATAAATTACAAATATCTCCATGTTGAGGATGTCCAAAATAGGTCAACCTATATATGCAGCTATAAAAAAATCGAAGTAGAGAAAAACAATATGAAATATTGGAAAATGAGTAAGTGATCTCAAGAAAGCAGCACATTATTATCATGAAATGATAATAGAAGATGCCTGAGGTACTACCCAGGGTCTCAGGTGGAACCTGTCCACTCCCAAGGTCACTAGGAAGTACTGAAGGTCATGTGTACACTGTGCTCAGAGACCAGAAGTCTCTACTGGATCCATGTTTATCCCCAGGATGAGGAACTGGATTGGAGGACCTTCCACCTGCAGGGAATAACTCATTGACCAGTCAGGTGCTGATATCAGTTCCCTCTGTGTGACCTCTACCATGCCCATGTTGGAACCTAATTCTGTTGAGATGGGGAAGGAGGTGGAGTCTTAGGGGAACAATGAGGTAAGGAGGGTGAAGCCTCAGGATAGGACCCTATCAAAACACCACCAACATTTTTCTAAGGGATGGAAGAAGCCTAAAATTTGTAAATAAACAGAAAAGATTCTGAGTGAGCAAAAGAATGTTGAAACAAAAAACAAATCAGGGCAGCCCGGGTGGCTCAGCATTTTAGCACTGCCTTTTTGTCCAGGGCTTGATCCTGCAGACTTGGGAACAAGACCCATAGCAGGCTCCCTACATGGTGCCTGCTGCTCCCTCTGCCTGAGTCTCTACCATTATCTCTGTATCTCTGTGTCTCTCATGAGTAAATAAATAAAAACTTAAAAAAAAACAATGCAAAAGCATCAGAAATCCAAATTTCAAAGTTGTGATCCTCAGAACAGTATAATAGTGGCAGTAAAACATGCACATGTTCAATGGAATAGAAAAAGAACCCTTAAATATACACACAGCTCTATGACCAACTTATCCTCAACAAATTACAAAAGACTATCGACTGGAAAAAGGGCATTCTCTTGAATAAGTGGTGTTGGTAACATTGGACAGCAGCAAATAGAATGAACCTGGGCCACATTCTTACACTCCACACAAAGATAAACTCAGAGTAGATGAAAGACCTAAATGTGAGGCAAGAAACCATCAAAATCAAGGAGATTTTGTGACCTCAGCCACAACAGGTTCTTGGTACTTGAATCTCCAAAGGGAAGGGAAACCAAAGGAAGAGTGAATTCTATGGACTACATCAAGGAAGGAGCTGTCATACAGCTGTGGAAACACTCAACATAATTAAAAGGCAACCTAACTGTGTAGATTGAGCATCCATGTAGCTTGAGCATCTGTCTTTGGCTCAGAGAGAGCTCTAGGATTGAGACCAGCATTAGGCTCCATGTGGGGAGCCCACTTCTCCCTCTGCCGGTCTCTGCATCTCTCTCTCTGTCTCTCATGAATGAACAAATAATATCTTCCAAAAGAATAAATACAATGGGAGAAGAGATTTGCAAATATATCTCCAGATTAAGGCTGGTTTCCAAAATCGAAAAATAAATTACCAAACTAAACAACGACAAAGTGAAAACTACAATCAGAAATGGGCAGAGGACATGATGATTCACCTTGTCCTGATTTGAGTTGTAGACTGTCACTTTATATTAGGTAGGTCATCCACATACAAAATGAAATTTATTGTCTCCTCTACGTCTACCTGATATCAACTGCTTACCTGAAAGATGCACATGCAATGAAACGCCGGGACACCTGCACCCCGATGATTATAGCAGCAATGTCCACAATAGCCAAACTGTGGAAGGAGCCTCGGTGACCATGGAAAGATGAATGGATAAAGAAGATGTGGTTTATGTAT